>NC_054471.1:172728220-172980720 GCF_017639515.1 Carcharodon carcharias
ACAAGGGACAGCGCGGCAATGGGCCTAATTCTGGGGAATGAAGCCGGACAGGTGGCTGAGGTGGTGGTGGGGGTGCATTTTAGTGATAGCGACCACAACATGGTAAAGTTTAAGTTTGTTATGGACAAAGAAATAGACAAGTTGCAAAAAAATGTTTTAGATTGGGGGGGGAGTGGATTTTAGTAAAATAAGGCAGGATCTGGCCAAGGTAGACTGGGAACAGCTACTTGTGGGGAAATCTACAGAGGAGCAGTGGAGGGTGTTCAAAAAGAAAATGGGGAGAGTACAGGCTCAACATGTTCCCTCTAGGGTGATAGGAAGGAGTAACAAGCCCAGAGAACCATGGATGACCAGAGATATTCAGGTTATGATGTGAAGGAAAAGAGAGGCTTTTAGCAGGTACAAGGGAAGCAAATCAGCTGAGGCGTTAGTGAAGTACAGAAAGTGCAGGGTGGAGCTTAAGAAAGCAATTAGGAGAGCAAATAGGGGATATGAGAAAACTCTGGCTGGTAAAAGTAGGGAAAATCCCAAAGTATTCTATAAGTATATCAATGGGAAGAGGATAACCAGGGAGAGAGTAGAGCCCATAAGGGACCAAGGGAGCAATCTATGGGTGGAGCCAGTGGATATCACTAGGGTATTGAATGAATACTTCATATCCATTTTCACCCAAGAGAATGGGGATGAAGGTATCGAACTCGGGGAGAGAGACAGCGAGGTTCTTAAGCAAATTTATACAGGGAGTGACAAGGTATTGGAGGTGTTGGCAGGCTTAAAAGTGGACATATCTCCAGGTCAGGATGATTTGTGTCCCAGACTGCTGTGGGAGGCAAGGGAGGAGATCGCAGGGTCTCTGACCCAAATTTTTAATTCCTCTCTGGCCACGGGGGAGGTGCCAGAGGACTGGAGAACAGCTAATGTGGTTCGGCTATTTAGAAAGGGTTGTAGAGATAAGCCAGGGTACTATAGGCCAGTGAGTCTCACGTCAGTGGTAGGGAAACTATTGGAGAAAACTCTGAAGGAGAGAATCTATCTCCACTTGGAGAGGCAAGGTTTGATCAGGAATAGTCAACATGGCTTTGTCAGAGGGAGGTCATGCCTAACAAATTTGATTGAATTTTTTGAGGATGTGACCAGGTGTGTAGATGAGGGTAGTGCAGTTGAAGTAGTTGATATGGATTTCAGCAAAGCCTTTGACAAGGTCCCACATGGGAGACTTATAAAGAAGGCAAATGCACATGGAATACAGGGTAATTTGATATGGTGGATTCAAAATTGGCTTAGTTGTAGGAGACAGAGGGTGATGACAGAAGGATGCTCTAATAACTGGAAGCCAGTGTCCAGTGGCATACCACAGGGATCTGTGCTCAATCCCCTATTATTTGTCATTTATATAAACAACATTGATGACTGTGTGGGGGGTAGGATTAGTAAGTTTGCGGATGACACAAAGATTGGCCGCGTGGTTAATAGTGAAGTTGAGTGTCTTGGGCTACAGGAAGACATAGACGGGATGGTCAAATGGGCAGATAAGTGGCAGATGGAACTTAGCCTGAAAAATGTGAGGTGATACACTTTGGAAGGAGTAATTTGACAAGGAAGTATTCAATGAACGGCATGACACTAGGAAGTTCTGAGGAACAAAGGTACCTTGGCATGTGTGTCCATAGATTTCTGAAGGCAGAGGGGCATGTTAGTGGGGTGGTGAAAAAGGCATATGGGACAATTGCCTTTATCAATCGGGGCATAGATTACAAAAGTAGGGAGGTCATGTTGGAGTTGTATAGAACCTTGGTGAGGCCACAGCTGGAGTACTGTGTGCAGTTCTAGTCGCCATATTATAGGAAGGATGTGATAGCACTGGAGGGGGTGCAGAGGAGATTCACCAGGATGTTTCCTGGGATGAAATATTTAAGTTGTGAAGAGAGGTTGGATAGACTACGGTTGTTTTCATTGGAGCAGAGAAGACTGAGGGGCGACCTGATCGAGGTGTACAAGATTATAAGGGGCATGGGCAAGGTGGAAAGGAAGCAGCTGTTCCCCTTACTTGAATGTCAGTCACAAGGGGACATAAGTTCAAGGTGAGCGGCAGGAGGTTTAAGGGGTATGTGAGAAAAAACCTTTCTACCCAGAGGGTGTTGACGGTCTGGAAAGCACTGCCTGGGAGGGTGGTGAAGACTGGTTGCCTCACATCTTTTAAAAAATACCTGGATGAGCACTTGGCATGTCATAACATTCAAGGCTAGGGGCCAAGTGCTGGTAAATGGGATTAGGTAGGTAGTTCAGGTGTTATTCACGTGTCGGTGAAGACTCGATGGGCCGAAGGACCTCTTCTGCACTGTGTGATTCTGTGATTTTCACCATGGACTTTCCTTGTTCTCCCAAATAGCTTTGTTTATACACAGCAATATACACAACACTTTATACACACCAAGACTATGACAGCTATTGTATTATTTACTACTTCTTTCTGCTTTCAGAACATTTTCATTCTCAGATTCTTTGAAGCTAATTTTAATTCAGGATTTGGGACAATTTAAGTGAAAATTTAAAACATTTCAAATGCGACTGCAAACTGTCTTTAATGGAGGTGGGTCAGCAATAATCCACTCACAGTTGGTGGATTGGTCTCTGAAAGTTTTTAAGGAGGATACCTGCCTCCATGCTAACAAGCTTTTCCATTTTAACTAATGCTGACTGTGTTTTCCTGGTCTCAGGAATTCCAGTATGTGAAAAGGGGTGGAAAGGCTGGAACCATAAAGTAAGTGCCATTACAGCACCGCTTATGGGCTGAGGAACAGGAATGCTTCCCCCAGGCCCAACAAGCTAACAAAAAACATATGCCCACAACTTATCTAACTGCACCGCTCCCCTCCGCCCTCAACATCCCTAACTCCCAAACAGCATCTCATACCCCCTTAACACACTCTACCACCCCCCACCCCTCAATTAATCCCTTACCCCGACCACTAAAAGACTCCAACCGCAATTTCTTGCTACCTCCCTACCTGTTCCTCGGCTGTGATTTTATGCCACAGGCTTTCCAATCTAACAGACAGGCAGCCTGACAATCAGAATGATGTTCAGGAAAGCCATACTTTTGGACTTCCCATTCATAACTCCTCCCCACCCCTTCTGAACACACGATCCTGGAGTTATTAATCTTTGCTTCCTTTCTGTTCGCTTTTTTGTAATTCCTTGTTTGCATTTACTCTCGTCCTACTTGAGGATGCCCAAACTCTCCATAGGTTTGCTTCACTTTGCTCCTCTTTCTTTGTTATCTCTCTCCTTTTTCTTTCCATTTTTCCCTTTTCACTCTTTTCCTCCTTACAATGTTTCTCTGCCATTCTGCCTGTCAGTGATTTAAAGTTGCTGTGTTTAATTTACTTTGTGCCTTCCACAACTTTGCAGCCCAATAGCAATCATCCACCGCTGCTCCCATGCAATTCACTCCTATGCTGCCATAAATGTTGCTGGTCAGCACAGTACAGTTGATGATCTGGTTCTGGCATCCCTCCATCTTTCTGATTGTAGTCGGTGACCAAATAAACTCATTAAATATCAGCTTTTGGGAGTCTGTTCCTTTTTTGGCAGGAACCCATTGTTGACATGAAAGGTACAGACCAGGAATATAGGATAAGGTATTGGCAGTGGTGGCAGAGGGAGAAGGGGGTAGAATTATTAGAATTATTATGACTTCTCCTATTCAGGTTTAAAGTACAAGCAAAGATAAAGCCAGTTAAATTAGGCCATCCCTACATCACTCAATGTTTAAAAAATGTTGTTTTTCATCAGGATTAGCATCCTGTTACAAATGCGAAGTTTATAAGATTGTTTTTTGGTACAGTATCTTTAATTTAAGGGAAAATGAAGGAATGAAGGGTGTTATGTGACTTGCTCTGAATTCTGCCTGACAAGCCTGGATGGCTTCATTGTTAAAGGGGGATCCAGGTTGTTTTACTGGGAAGAAAGTGATAGATGTTCACACCTGCAAGTAATAGCAAGAGCAGTTGTGTCGACTGTGAGTAAATTGTCCGTCTCAAAGACTCACAGGAAGATGTTAGGAATGTCAGGTTTCATAAACGGTTATACTTTGAATTGTGTGTGTAATTCCAAGATAGCATGGAGTTGGGTGTCTAAAAACAGCTAATAAGCATTGCTACCTGTATACATGGACAATGTGATTCACATTGCCATGGAGATGATCTTTGGAAAAGGAAAAGTCCATAGAAAGCCACGGTAGTATTGGGTTATAGGGTTTCATAGATATCATTGAAACTCACAGATGAGTCAGTCTGCGGCCAACTAAGAGGTAAAGGGCAGCTCATAGCAATAGCTAGCCCTGTATCTGTAACAGAGAAAATGCTGACCCTATTGTTCATGACAATGAAGGCAGTTGGGAGCTCATGCTCAGATTGAAGAGACTAAGTTTGTGAGGATTTAAAGAAGGCTGGAAGATTTGCCCAGTTTGGCTAAAGGAAAGGAACCTCCTGTGAAACTTTCACAGCAAAAGTCAGTTTTGGAATTCGAACTTACCCAACTGGGAAAGAAGAAAGGAAGCAGAACATTTTATTTTTACTTGTTCACAGGATGTAGGCTTCACTGGCTGGGCCAGCATTTATTGCCCATCCCTAGTTGCTCTTGAGAAGGTGGCGGTGAGCTGCCTTCTTGAACCGCTGCAGTCCATGTGGTGTAGGTACACCCACAGTGCTGTTAGGAAGGGAGTTCCAGGATTTTGACCCAGCGACAGTGAAGGATCAGCGATATATTTCCAAGTCATGATGGTGAGTGACTTGGAGGGGAACTTCCAAGTGCTGGTGTTCCCATCTATCTGCTGCCCTTGTCCTTCTAGATGGTAGCAGTCGTGTGGTTGGAAGGTGCTGTCTAAGGAGCCTTGGTGAATTCCTTCAGTGCATCTTGTAGATGGTACACCCTGCTGCTACTGTGCATTGTTGGTGCCAATCAAGTGAGTTGCTTTGTCCTGGCTGATGTCAAGCTTCGTGAGTGTTGTAGGAGCTGCACTCTTCCAGGCAAGTGGGGAGTATTCCATCACACTCCTGACTTGTGCCTTGTAGATGGTGGACAGGCTTTGGGGAGTAAGGAGGTGAGTTACTCACTGCAGGATTCTTAGCCTCTGACCTGCTCTTGTAGCCACTGTATTTATATGTCTAGTTCAGCTCAGTTTCTGGTCAATGGTAACCCCCAGGATGTTAATGGTGGGAGATTCAGTGATGATAATGCCATTGAACGTCAAGAGGCAATGGTTAGATCCTCTCTTGCTGGAGATGGTCATTGCCTTGTACTTGTTTAGCGTGAATGTTACTTGCCACTTGTCAACCCAAGGTTGGATATTGCCCAGGTGTTGCTGCATTTCGACACAGACTACTTCAGTATCTGAGGAATCGCGAATGCTGCTGAACATTGTGCAATCATCAGTGAACATCCCCACTTCTGACCTTATGATGGAAGGAAGGTCATTGATGAAGCAGATGAAGATGGTTGAGCTGAGGACCCAATCCTAAGGAACTCCTGTAGTGATGTCCTGAAGCTGAGATGACTGAACTCCAACAACCACAACCATCTTCCTTTGTGGTAGGTATGACTCCAACCAGCGGAGAGTTTTCCCCCTGATTCCCATTGACTCCAGTTTTGCTAGAGCTCCTTGATGTCACACTTGGTCAAATGTGGCCTTGATGTCAAGGGCAGTCACTCTCACCTCACCTTGGGAGTTCAGCTCTTTTGTCCATGTTTGAACCAAGGATGTAATGAGGTCAGGAGCTGAGTGGCCCTGGCAGAACCCAAACTTGTCTTCAGTAAGCAAGTTATTGCTAAGCAAGTGCCGCTTGGTAGCACTGTTGATGACCCTTTCCATTACTTTACTGATGATTGAGAGTAGACTGATGGATCCGGGTTGGATTTGTCCTGCTTTTTGTGTAAAGGACATACCTTGGCAATTTTCCACATAGCTGGGTAGATGCCAGTGTTGTAGCTGTACTGGAACAGCTTGGCTAGGGGAGCACTATTCTTCAGTACTATTGCTGGAATATTGTCATGGCCCATAGCCTTTTCACTATCCAGTACCTTCAGCCATTTCTTGATATCACTTGGAGTGGACTGAATTGGCTGAAGACTGTGATGCTGGGGACCTATGGAGGAGGTCGCGATGGATCATCCACTCGGCACTTCTGGCTGAAGATTGTAGCAAATGTTTCAGCCTTATCTTTTGCACTGATGTGCTGGGCTTCCCCATCATTGAGGATGGGGATATTTGTGGAGCCTCCTCCTCCAGCAAATTGCTTAATTATCTACCACCATTCATGGCTGGATGTTGCAGGACTGCAGAGCTTAAATCTGATCTGTTGGTTATGGGATCACTTAGCTCTATCTATCACTTGCTGCTTTTGCTGTTTGGCATGCCAGTAGTCCTGTGTTATAGCTTCACCAGGCTGGCACCTCATTTTTAGATATGCCTGGTGCTGCTCCTGGCATGCCTTCCTGCACTCTTCATTGAACCAGGGTTGATCCCCTGTCTTGATGGTAATGGTAGAGTGGGGAATATGCCGGACCATGGGGTTACAGATTGTGTTCGAGTGCAATTCTGCTGCTGCTGATGGCCCACAGTGCCTCATGGATGTCCAATATTGAGTTGCCAGATCTGTTCGAAATCCATCCCATTTAGCATGGGGGTAGTGCCATAAAACACAATGGGGGGTATCCTCAATGTGAAGGCAGGACTTCGTCCCCACAGTCACTGTGCAGTGGTCACTCCTACCATTACTGTCATGGACAGAAGCATCTGTAGCAGGCATGTTCATGAGGATGAGATCAAGTATGTTTTTCCCTCTTGTTGGTTCCTTCACCACCTGCCACAGACCCAGTCTAGCAGCTATGTCATTTAGGACTCGGCCAGCTTGGTCAGTAGTGGTGCTACCAAGTCACTCAGTGATGGTCATTGAAGTCCCCCACCCTGAGCACATTCTACGCCCTTGCCACCCTTAGTGCTTCCTCCAAGTGGTGTTCAACGTGGAGGAGCACTGATTCATCAGCTGAGGGAGGTCAGTACATGGTCATCAGCAGGAGGTTTCTTTGCCCATGTTTGGCCTGATGCCATGAGACTCCATGGGATCCCAGCATACATTTGGAAGCAACTGATTTGGCCACATACCTTTAAGTCACCAAAAAGGCACTTGAACACCAGCCAGGCCACATCCTGTGAACCATTGAAACCGGAAACAAATATCAAAAGCTAACAAACCAGGAACCGTAAGAATTGGAGCAAAAACCAGAGGGAATAATCTGGCAGTTAATCTGTAAGTAGTTGATCCCTTTAAATAGTGCTGGTGGTGAGTCCTGAGAGAGGTTGCATAGGCCAGGGTGTGGAGCTCCAAAATGGTGGCACTGTCATTGTGCCTTGATTGTTGTTACAGCCTGCCTGCTGTGCAAGCAAGCTACTGGCAGATGTGAGGTGGAGCCCGCTCAGCCTTTTACCAAGGTGGCATCCGGTGTACTTCGCATCAGACACTTGAATGAATGCCACGAACCTTAAGACGCCTCACAGTATCCAAAAAACAGACACTACCCAGCCCAATTCTGTTCCTAATGTGAATAGAGCAATAACAAGGAAAGCTCAGTTACAGTTAACCGAAACCCACTGAACACATTTAGTGCTTCCACCGTCCCATTGCAGCAAAGGTACAAGCAAGGAAGAAACAGAACCCTCAACACGCTGTGTCACCATCAAACTGACCTTTTTTCAAGTTCACCTGTCAACTCAAACAAAGGCAAAATGCCACAAATGGTGAAAATCTGAAATAAAAACAGATAATGCTGGAAATACACAGCAGGTCAGGCAAGATCTGTGAAACGAGTTAACATTTCAGGCTGATGATCTTTTTCCAGAACTGGAAAACATTAGAGATGTAACAGGCTTAAAGCCAATGGAGGCAGTTAGAGGAAAGAGTAAACAAACAAAAGGCAAGTTCTGTGATCAGGTCGAAGGCAAGAGAGATTAAATGACAAGAGAAATCAAGGCAAGCGGAGACGGTGGGTGGGATTTTCTGGTCCTGCCAGCAGGGGGCATCATGGCAGGCGGGACAGGAAAATTTGGCGGTCGCCCAAAATTCAATTTCCTGCCAGCATAAAAATAGATCACGAATGGCGGCTCAGGTAGGCAGCCATGCCATGTTATTTGCATGTATGAACCTGTCATGAATACCCATTAAAAAACCAGCTCACCAGAATCATGCCCTCACTCCAGATCAAAAGGCCACACTGGCTTCTGACTAGACTGGCGTGATTCACAGCCAGATAAAGGTGACATGCATCTGGCGGCCTGCACTTCACTCATGACTTCGAGATATTTTCACTGACCTTTCTAAACTGTGCTTGCGGCTGCTCCAATTCCATGCCAGGCTGCGCACACAAGACCAAATGGGGTTCAGAACTAAAGCTCTCCATTCCAAAGGTAAGGTGGGGGTGGTTGGAAGGGTCTGGAAGGAAAAGGCTTCGCTGGGGGGGTAGGGGAGGGTTGTCGCAATATAAGACAGAGGCAAGGGCAGGGACTGGAGGGCAAAGGCTTGACTGGCCGGGGGTGGGGGAGGGGGGGGGAGGGGTAATGGGGGAGCATTGGGAAAGGGTGCACACAGACACATGACGGGGTTGGGGGGAGGGCCTTAAATTATTCGGGGCCCATAAGCACTGGCAGTCCTGGGCAAGAGCACAGGAGGTAATTTGGGCCAGAATGCATAGACCGACCTGTGGCTCACTGCCCACAATTTAAAGGCCTGTGCTTCGAATGACTGTCCTTGTCCCAGTCCAGGGAGGGGGGGAACCTGTCAGTCCTGTGTCAGTCGTGCCCAGCATGGTGTGTGCAGGGCATGGTCAGTCCCTCACACACCTCGGTCCTGGGGGTTTCTGGCTTCATACTGGACCATAGATGGCACAGTTACAGTCTGAGGAGGCATCTGCAGCCTGTAGATGGGTAAGAGGTAATGTAGGGGCGGGAACAATGCTCTCATGGGGGTGTCTTTGTAGCTCACCGTGAAATAGGTCTCAAGATGGGGAGGGGTCAGTTCTATGTGAGGCATTGGGACATCAACATCAAAGGGTTCAGGAGGAGGGCAGAGATATCCACGACTTTAATGATGGGATCAAGGATTAGAAGGGGAGGAAGGAGAGTGACTGGAGGGAGGGAGGGAAACCTGCACATGATGCTGGAGGGATTTGCACACTCACAGGGGCAGGGTCAAAGCTGATCTGGTGGTGGAACCTCAGCACCACCATTTTCCAAGCTGAATCGATGATGCAATTGAAAAAGAAAATATGCAAATAATTGCCAAGGGAGGGGTCCCAGGGCTTGTGGGACAGGCCCACCACTGCACATGTGGGCTGGTTGAAGGACACTCATAAATTCTGATTTTCCTAACGGACAGGAAAGCACAGCTGAAACATCTCAGGAGCAGTCAAATGCCAAATTAGGAATGTGGTACCTTAACTCTGATTGTGCTTTCATGCGAGAGTATAATTCCAATTGGGGCCATTGTATGATTGTCTTGCAAAGACCCTTTGTCCCACTTGTGGGAAATCCCCAGTTCCAGAAGGAAGTAACAGTAAAGGGACAAGGGCCAAAATGCAGATGCCTAGTTGACATAAGACCTCTCAGCCTTGCATCCGGAAGCTTCAGGTATGGGAACACACCACCCCCCGCCCACCCCGACAAATTCTCATTCGATCACTGCATGTTGGGGCTGCTGTGTAAAGCATACAACCTGAGATTGCACCCTGTCTGAGGCTTCTAGTGCCTGGAAGAACTCTTTCAGATTCAAGCCCCTGTGTCAATGCAATGTCTGTTGTGGGGTGGATGATGAGGGTAGGGGTGGTGGATGTGCTTCAGGTGATCCTGAAGGCTGTGACAGTGCTGCCAAGGGAGTAAGTGGGGATGTAATAGCTGGAATGAAAGTAACCCATTGGCTCCACAGTCACTCCCTAGTAAGTGACGAAATGATGACTTTTGCAGCGTTATGCTCAATCATGTTCTGTTCAATGTTCCTGCAGAGACGAACACGAGGGAATTATGGATGGAGCAGCCAACGTTGCAATCAGACATCTAAAAAGGAGGAAAAGAAGGGCCCATCATCACCAGGCTGTGCAAAGGGATGAGCCTCATCCTGATGAGAAAGGGCCTGGGGGTCCCCTCAACACCCAGAAGCTGAGGCTGACAGAGCCATTGAGCGGAGGTGTCTGGCAAGACTAAGGATGTACAGATGAGTGAGGGACAGTGCCATCAACACCTTCGCATATCTAGGGATGTTGTGGCTGACGTCTGCCACCTTCTCCAGGAGGAGTTGACGATGCAGGTACTGGGAGGCCATCCATTATCAGTGGCTATCAAAGTGACTGCCACTCTAAACTTCTTCATGAGTGGCTCGTTCCAGGGCTCCATTGGGGATCCCTGGGGAATTTCTCAAGCATCAACTCACAAATCCGTAAGGGAGGTCACAGATACCCTCTTTAGCAAGGCTCACAATTATGTATAGTTTTCTCTAGATAATGCCAGCCAGGTTCCCAGAGTAGTGAGCTTTGTTGCCAACTATAATTCATCAACAGGAAAGGGTTCCACTTTCTCAATGTGCAGCTGGTCTGCAATCACCAGAAGCAGATAACGGAAGTATATGTGAGATAACCTGGAAGCTCCCACAACTCATACAACTTCAGTCACTCGCAGGTGTCACAGATCTTCAAGGGCCCTCAGTGTTTCCAGCTTTGGCTCTTTGGGAACAAAGACTACCCGCAAAAGACCCGCTGATGACACCTATTCAGTGGTCACACAGTGCCTCAGAGGATAGACATAATGCTGCTCAATCTGCAGCATCTTCATTGAAAGAGCAGACCATTGGCATCTTTGAGAAGTGTTTTAGATGTCTGGACAGGTCAGGCAATGCTGTCCAGTACTCTCCCCAGATCATCATTGTGGCTTGCTGCGCCCTACACAACCTGGCACTTCAGAGTGGGGGATATCTTGCCAGATGCTGAGGTGGAAGAGCTGCATGTGTCCTCCAATGAGGTGGACGTTGAGAGTTCTAAGCGCAAAGCGGGTGAGGAAGCTGAGGGTCCACAGGAAGAGGCCATTGCATGGGCCAGACGAGGAGGGCATGCATGTGGGACACCAATAGCCACCAACTTCCAGGAGGATGATGACGACTAGCTTTGATGATCCTATTTCACCAGTGCCCTTCGTAATGGGTCCACCTTACCAGCTTTGTTGCTATCCTCCTAATCGCAATGCATCACTTAAATCTCTGAATGAGTAGTTGCACTCTAGCATCACAATGTCCACATTCTTGAAAGGTAAAGCACATTTGGGAGAACGTGGCCTCTCCGTAAAATGATAATAACTGCAACAGGGCATTTTGAGAAAACAGTTGAGATGGTGCAGCCTTTTCAAGCATCTTTCCAACATTCCACTGTCTATGGCAGCCTACAAAAGGCGAGAGCAGCACTGTAATCCTCAGTGCATGTCTGGCAGTATACCTACATTGTGGCAAGGCACCTCATGGAGGTCAATCTTCACTCAGTGTGAGGTCGATTCTGATTCCGCACTGTGGTTTTTCCACACAGCCAATTGTTCATGTAAGACACGTATTGATGCATCTTCATCATACTCAGTCCTCAGCGTCACATACATTCTCAGGACACCATGATCTATAACTCTCAATGGAGGATGCAAGGTTGCAATTCAGCTCACCTTTCAATGGAACTTGAAAACTTCATGAGCAACATATTCTGAAATCTGCCTGCCACTCATGTCTTTTGGAGTTTCCCATTTTCCCGTGATGCCTAGATATGGCATTTGTGCTCCCAGAAATGCTGGCCCCCATCTAGCCCTTAAGGACCCAAACCATTGATAATAAAGAGCACACATCAGATGCATTGCATTCTCACTCTGATACCATTTCAGGGCTACACATTTTCACCCCAAGAGTCTGACATAGGCACACGGAAACCAGGCACATCGATGCCATTGTTAGTTGCACATAACCATTTTGATTAACCATCTAAGAGCTGGCAGAGGCTTAATGTCAGAAGATGCTAGCCAGACCTTATAACCCAGCGCTGCATCCTCCCATGTCCACAGCAGCCATCTGGGGCCTCTGCATACAACTCTTAGGTCACACATTTTTAACCATCTAACAGGAAACGCTATGATCAACATGTGTCACTGAGCTTGAAGGCATGAAATGATGAAGGTGGGAATGTCAGCACTAATTCTGGGGTGATGTACAGATGTACACACAGACATGAGATAACGCTGTAGGCAGACAAAAGCGCATAAGAGCCCAGAGCCCAGGTTCATTGGTAAAGCACACTCAAGGCTGATGGAGAGTACATGCAGGACAACCATGCGTAACCACATTTCATCATTTAGGATACACATTGAGCACTCCACGATGCGAAGCATTGGGAGACTAAAGCAGCCCCCAGGATGTACACTCATGACTCAACATCAAATGAACCTCTGATGTTGGTCTCAGGGATGCCTTGTCCAACCACAAAGTTCTTTGAGGCTGGCACTTCAATCATGTCGGTACTGAGCACAGAATGAACAGGGATTGTTATGAGGCAGTTCTATGCACCATTGAGCTGATGCACAAGATGGGACATCTGCAAGGAGGTGGGAAATCTGTGACACTTGAATCACCATGAAGAATATCATCAGATAGAGGAGGCATACAAAATCACAGAATCACACAGTGTAGAAGAGGCCCTTTGGCCCATCGAGTCTGCACCGACACGTGAGAAACACCTGACCTACCTACCTAATCCCATTTACCAGCACTTGGCCCATAGCCTTGAATGTTATGATGTGCCAAGTGCTCATCCAGGTACGTTTTAAAGGATGTGAGGCAACCTGCCTCCACCACCCTCCCAGGCAGTGCATTCCAGACCGTCACCACCCTCTGGGTAAAAAAGTTTTTCCTCACATCCCCCCTAAACCTCCTACCCCTCACCTTGAACTTATGCCCCCTTGTGACTGACCCTTCAACTAAGGGGAACAGCTGCTCCCTATCAACCCTGTACATGCCCCTCATAATCTTGTACACCTCGATCAGGTTGCCCCTCAGTCCTCTCTGCTCCAACGAAAACAACCAAAGTCTATCCAACCTCTCTTCATAACTTAAATGTTTCATCCCAGGAAACACCCTGGTGAATCTCCTCTGCTACCCCTCCAGTGCAATCACATCCTTCCTATAATATGGCGACCAGAACTGCACACAGTACTCCAGCTGTGGCCTCACCAAGGTTCTATACAACTCCAACATGACCTCCCTACTTTTGTAATCTATGCCTCATACGCAACATGAGAAGTGGAATGAATAGAAATCTATATAAGTTTGCGCAAAATTCATACAGATTGTGAGCGCCCATGCAACCTTTATGTTCCTCATATTTAATTTTTCTAACCCTACCGCTACGCCTTGGTGTTTCCCTGACATCCGCAGCAGAGGTGGAGGCAGCCTGCTGACTGCTACATCCTCATGTCTGTGATGACATTGGTGGGCATCCTCTGGAGGACTGAGGGTTGGAGGACCCTGACCTGCTTTGGGTCTCCTGCTATGGGGCAGGTGCACCCTCCTCGGTCTGTGGAGCTGCAGTTGATGGGGTCACAGGCAGAAGGGATTGGGATCGGCTGGACGCTCTCGGAGTCACCTGGGTCATTTGCCCCAGGCTGGTGGGTGATGCTGGTCCTCCTCCCTATGGATGCCCGAGGGCCCTACCTGCCTTCCTGAGGAGAAGGGGCACCTGGAGTGAGCTTGAGGTGCCCCGTCCCCCTCTCACTTAGCCACTGATGGATCCCAGCTATACCTACAATGATGGAATGTAATTCCTGGCACACACCAGGCCCTATGCCCTGGACCAAGGTCTCCAAAGCTGTTACCATCCTACAAGTGTTGACCTCGGTGTGCTGGCATGTCAGCTTCATGACCTCAGACTGAACGCAGACAAAGTCCTCCATCGTCTGATGCAATCTGTTGACTGCATCTGATAACCCTGCCTTATATCCCTGTGTCTGTCATTGTAGTTCCAACATCTGTGTCAGAGCCCAGTCCAGAGGCTCATCATCTGAGTGGGACTCAGCAGAATCCTGGTTGACCTTTGATGTCTCGTTCTCCGCCTGCTGTGGACCAGAATCTGTGCTGTGCTCACCAGATTGTGACCCTGAGCCTGCTCCAGAACTTGGTCCCATCGAGGTGCGTCTCTCTGCACTGATGGAGGGTACAGCTGAATACTGTGATGGCTCTGCATCTAGTGAGTCCTCAGGATCCTCATTTGAGGTGGTCTGAGGGCTGGGGCTGGCTGCCAGTAGGCCTCTTCCATTTCCCACTGGTGCCTATCAAAGAGAGAAGAGATAATAAGTGATTTGCTGCACAGTAACCAATATCACAAAGCACTCACAGTTTTGCTGAGTGAATGATGAGCTGGTGATGGGTCTTCACTTGCTCGGGAGTCCAGTCTCACCCTGGGTGCAGGCACAGTTCTGGTCCTTACGGGCTGGCTCTGTCACACGCTTTTTCAACTGAATGAGGGGCCTGAGCTCAGGCAAACCCCTTCCAGTCTGGGATCTCTCTCTTTTGCTGCGGGCTAGCGTCTCCTGAATAAAGACAGATGGACAGACTGTGAGCAGGACAGCTGCCAAGGCAGATGATAAGGATGCCTATCTTCTGTGTGTGCTGAGTGGACCGATGTAAGGGCTGAGGACACGAGTTGCGCAGGATGTGAGGAGATGAAGATGTCAAAGTATGTGAGAATCAGTGATGAGGTCCCTTCTGCTGGTCGTGTGTGAGATCCCTGTGGATTATAAGCCTGGGAATGCCTGATGGGCTTGTGAGAACGGGAGCTGAGAGTGAGGAGTTGACTTACCCTGGCTGTGTGGATGAGATCATTGATCCTTTTTCTTCACTGGATTGTGGACCTCTTACGAGTTGGCACTGGATGCACTGGCCACCTCCTTCCAAGCCAGAACGGTGAGGCTGGTGGACCTCCTTCTCCCATCACTGGGGTAAAGGACGTCCCGGTGTGCTTCCGCCACATCCAGAAGCCATGTTAGCGCATTGTTATTGAACTTGGGGGGGTCACACTGCTTCTTCCCTTTGGGGGCCATCGCTATCTTCGACAAGTCCTGGGCTGCAGACAGCAAAAGATGTGTGCAGGTCAGTTTAAATGTGGCACCCAAAGATGCTCCAATGAGGTCACAGCAGGCCGGACAAATCGCAGCCCGCCTCGCCACAAGATCCGACATTCATCCTGTTCATGCATATTTAATGAGCTGAAAAGCAGATGATTTGGCGCAGAAACCCATCATTCCAGCTGGCGGGAATCACACCACTTTTCCCCGCTCGCCACCACACTTAGTCTCCACAGTGGAAAATTGCCCTGTTATTGGGATAAGTAAAGAAACAAAAGATGGGTCTCGAGGAGGTGTAAATGGCAAAGCAAATGCTGTACAAAATAATAGAGCAGTGGTTAGGATCTGGAGTTATTGAAATCAAATGTTGAGCCTGGGAGGTTGTGAAGTGCCTAAACCAAAAAATGAGGTGCTGTTCGCTCAGCTTACATTGAGCTTCAATAGAATACATCAATGTAGAATGCTGTGGCTAAGAGGGAAGAATGGGATCGGGGTTGAGAATTAAAATGCAAAGTAGTTTAGGGTCATGCTTGCGTACTAAATGGAGTAATGTAGAGGAGACTGCATTGTGAACAGTGAATACAGTTAGATCGTCAACGACAACCTGAAGAAGGAAATTACAAATTACTCAGCAGCCAATTTATCACAAACAGCATTTGGTATTGTAATAGAATCCTTTTCTTATCTGTACCTAAATATGAGAGGCATATGACTTTGAATGCATGTGCTTTTTTTTGTTTAAGAAGACACTGGGGAGACAAGATAAGCATTAGGTTTTCCTTGTGCAACAGTTGAACAAAAGGGACATGTAGGATGCTTTAGATAGCTGCTCAGTTAAATAAAGGCAATATATTTTCAATACCCTAGTGAGTAATTTAACCAAACTCACATGGTGATTGGGCAAGTGTGGAAATAATTTGGCAAAAGGAAGGAACTGAAATTTATTCATCTGATCAGTTTGAAAACATCTTGAGGAAAAGGAGTTAAAATTCAACATTTCTGTTGAAAGCAAATACTGTTTTATTTTGGAAAGGATCGATGTTAACTCCTGGTGAGTTTTGGGCAGGTGATGAGAAAGATGCAAGCCTTGCTCATAGGTCCATATTTCAGGCACAGGGTATTTTCATTTCCTCCATCTGCATGTTGCCAATCAGCTGCCCATCAGTTGGGAAGCAGCAATTGGCTGGCGGGCTGGATCGGAATTGACCAATGCCCAATTGGATAAATTGTGGGGAGGGGTGTTTCCAAAGAGTCTTATAGGAGTGATGAGCAGAGTTCAGGGCAGAGGAGGGTACAACTTGCCCTGTGGACCTTTGTCTTTCTCCTGGCCTTGCAAAGGAAAGATTTCATATACGCAGGAAGGCCTCTTTGTCCTCAGGACAGCTACTGACCTTCCTTCACCTCATGGGAAGGCTGCAGTCTGTTCCCCACTCAGACCTGACTTCAAATCCAATTATGCCAATGGAACCCAGTTTTGCATAACTATGTGAGGCTGCTGTTTGTGATCAGCAGGTGCCTGAGTCACCAAACTGCATCTAGTAGTTAAAATGGTGACCAACAGGATTCCAGCCGGAACGGGCAGTAAATTTGGTGTTTCATTTTAAAGGCTCTCTCACTGGTTCCTGCTCAGGGATCAGTGGAGTTGTTGGGTTCAACTTCTATAATAAAAACAGAATTACCTGGAAAAATTCAGCAGGTCTGGCAGCATCGGCGGAGAAGAAAAGAGTTGACGTTTCGAGTCCTCATGACCCTTCGACAGAACTTGAAGGGTCATGAGGACTCGAAACGTCAACTCTTTTCTTCTCCGCCGATGCTGCCAGACCTGCTGAGTTTTTCCAGGTGATTCTGTTTTTGTTTTGGATTTCCAGCATCTGCAGTTTTTTTGTTTTTATCAACTTCTATAATGGTTGTTTCAATACAATCCTGCTCGTGAGGTTTCCTGTGCCTTGTTATAAGGATATAAAAATGGGAGCTGCAATGTCACAGGTTTGATCCATTCCCTGTGCTGACCAGAGCAGTACTTTATAAAAGACATGTTTATAATTTTGATACATCTGACACAGTCTTCCCCAATATCTTTAAGCCAGGGAGGGAAAATATCAGCTCAGATTGCTGCTTGTGATTGCTATCTAGTGACTGTTGCTGGAATTGCACATGTATGATGGCCGACAGAGGAAAAGGTCAGACTTGGGTTTGATGTCTACAATGTGAAATAACCATGGCTAAGACCCTGATATTAATGAGGAGGAGGAGAGGTTAAGGGGAATCATGGTATCCCCATATATTAATGGGGAGGGGGGAGGTTATGTGGATCACAGTGGTCCTGATATTAATGAGAAGGAGGGGAGGCTACAGGGATCGCAGTAGCCCTGATATTACAGGGGATCATAGGGGTCCTGATGTTAATGAGGAGGAGAGGAGGTTAAGGGGAATTGTGGTGATCCTGTTATTAGTGAGGAGGAGGAAAGAGCACAGGAAAAGCTCAGTTTTCCAGATATAAACAGGGATGAGGGGAGGGTACGAGGGGACTTGGTTCTGAGAAAAACACCCAACAATGTTCAGGACCAACTTATTAATCACAATGTCATCATTTTGCTTTGAGATGAGACGTGATGGAATCAGTGAACAGGAAGTTTCTGTTACAAACACATATCTTGTCAGTGGTTTCATTAGTGCCTTCATTATTAATGAACTTTGACCTAATTGTTCAAGTGTCTGCAGGTCTGCACGCTTCAATGCATTACTTGCTTCACATGAGATTGTGCATCTCCCATTTTTGTACCCACTTTACAGTCGCTATTAAAATAGCACAATTTGATTGGGCTTCAAAACTGATCTTAATGATGAGGCCCAGTCCAGTGAGCTTTGGGATACCCATTTGGCCTCCTGATGTTTGATGGCCCAATGCAAATGAATCTGAGTCTCCAAAATCACAACCATCTCTTCCCTGAGGGTACAGGTAGCTGGCCAATGAGCTCCACCAGCTGACCATCCAAAAATCAAAGTCATGCTGCACAATAAGTCTTGTCTCTTCAGCTTTATTTCTCAATTTTTAAAAATGGCTTAGTCTTGTATGTTTCTTCAAAATCAATTTTTCATCAAATATCTCAGTCACAGATTGTCAGACTCAATACTGAGTGCCAGTGGGGTGTCGATTCCTGGTTACTATCTTTTCAATAAAGCACTCTCCCTCATCTCTGCTATCTAGAATTGACTGAGTAACAGGTCGACACTGAATCCAAAGCTCTACATACGCTGAAATATTGATATAGGATTACTATTTCTTCTTTCTTCAGTCCTTGCTCATGATGATTTGAATATTGATTTTTAAGATTAAGAAGCCTTCAATATTATTTGTAGTTTAGCTACTTGCTTTTACTAAAAAGTGCCAAATTATATAAATGTAAATTATAGGTATTAAAAAATAAATACAAAATTAGTATATAAGATACTTCATTCGAAAATCATATACTTCATTTCTCCAAGTCAATGTACACTGTTTAGATAATTCAATTACTTAAGGAACATATGACTGTTTTAAGATGATTGAAATGAATGTTGAACTATGTATATGGAAAACATCTGAAATACCCTTTTCTGCGTACTACATGTATCATTTTATGTATCATTATGTATCATTGGATTAATCAATAGTACCCATATTCCACATGGCTACAGTAGACTGTGTATGGAAAGCAGCATTAGTTTGAAATATTTTCTGTTGCCCAGGAATGCACTCACATTACTGGAGGAATGAATTAACTTGCCATCCTTCTGGGACAGTGTACCAACTACCTCTTGAGCACAGGTAGAAAGAATGACCTGGCTAAGAACATAAATATAACCAAACACCCCACCTCTGTTATGGCTGATGCAGTTGGTAAAGCAGAATTATTCAAATTTCCCAGAGGGAAAGTTTAAACAACTGTCATAACCTATAAGTTTTAAGTGTTATGTTTGAGATGCGACTCTAAATTCAGGAATCAGACCATCAGTTCTTGAGGTTTTACATTAAACTAAATGAAACATTTTATTAATTTACACAGGTTAAAATATATACACATGGCTACAAATTACTACTCTCATAACTTTTAACAAATTCCCAAACTAACCTCCATTAAGGCAACAACAACCCATAGACTAAAAGCATTTTCACCTTACAAATTCAAAATTAGGTTCCTTTCACTTTGATTTCCGTGGAGAAAGTTGGAGGCTTACAGCTGCTTTTGATCTTACATTGCCTCTGCCCTGCACACACAATATGGTTGTCTTGTTATACCTATCATTGCCCATTGAATGTTAATTCTCATTGTATCAACAACCTCTGAAATAAATCTCTCTAACAATAAAACCCCTTTCATAGTACCAACTTTATTAGTAATATAAACATATTGCTTGGTATCTGCTAGCTAGGCGTCAAGTTTTCATCCTACTTCTTGAAAGCTCTATTCAAAAAATGCAAATGCACACTATCTCTCTTACAAATCAAAACGAGTACCTATCAAAATAGCCAGACTAGCTGGGTTTAATCCAATTAAGATACGCCCACAAGCTAAACCTCTATTTAAAAAGAAAAATATTTTGCAATAATATTATATACATTAATAGCTTCATGACAACCCCTATCCCCCAATGACCAAACAGACAAGAAATTGATTGTTGGAGCTTAATTTTACACCACCTCCCCCCCGCCCCCCTCCCTCACCCCTACTTGGTGTGTTTTTGGCAGGGAAGTATGTAAAATGTGACAGCTGGCTAGCCCACCGCCCTCCTGCCCACCTCCAACCTGTTCCCTATAATATGGTGGGTGGGTAAAGTGCCTGCTAGCCCGCCCACCCTTAGGCCTATTGAGGCCCTGACTGCCCAATTAATGGGCAGTTAACTACCTAATTCTCCCTCTACCACCATTATACGATTAGCAGTAGAAGGTGGACAAGAGTTGTCAGGCCATTTTTTCACCAACTCCGGTGAAAAAGCGGGAAGGAAGGCAGGTACCTCCTTTGGGGAGTTCCCTGTGGCCATCAGGGGCACCTCCTAAGGATGGCAACCCCCTTTGTGCACCCCCTGGCCTCCAAAACCCAACCCCCCACACCCTGCTCCCCTCCCTAGGGAAATAAACCATCTGCATTCAAAAATTCCAGACTGACTTTAGTCCGATGTCCATGTTGTCTTCTTCGTGAGACTGCTTGCAACCCCAGCAGTGCCCACTCCTGAGTTCTGGTGCTGCTGGGACTGCAAAAGCTGCCGGCCAATCAGATTGGCCGGAAGCTCTCGAGGGTGGAACTTTCTTCCACTAACTGGCAGAAGTCCCAAGCTGAGCTTGTTAAGGCTCAGTATCTTATCACTGCAGAGCAGCCAGCAGCCTTTTTTAAAGTCGGTTGGTTCACGACCCACTTTTCTAACGGGGGCCTGAGCAATATGCCCCCACCCCTTAAAAATTCACCTCTTGCTCTCAATTTAACAGTCACCTGTGGAGTGCTTGGAGACACTAAAGAAATCATCAGTTCAGTTGTCACCATTTGACATAGCTCAGTCATTACTTCTCTAATGAACTCTCTGCAAAATCGTCGAATTGTTACAGTGCAGAGGAGGTCATTCAGCCCGTTGCTTCTGCAACAGCTCTCCAGAAAAGCAATTCACCTACTGTCACTCCCCTGTACTTTCTTCCTTTTCTGATAATCTAATGCCCCCTTGAACGCCTCAGTTGAACCTGTCTCCTTCACACTCTTAGGCCAGGATTTTGAGTTCGGCAGGCAGGTTTGGCAGGCCTGGGAGCAGCGGGAAATAGCCCATCACCAGTGATCGAACCCTGACTGCGATTTCACGCTGGCTGGCCAATTAACAGCCAAACAACGTGGAAGGCGAGCTGAATGGCTCAGCGCTGCCGGGGTGGGGGTGGAAGGAAGGCGAGTGTTGAATTCAGTGCGGGAGCAGGGAAACACACAATGAAAGCTCCTTGAAAGAAGAGAGCTGCCTCAGGGAGCTGAAGAATTTAAAAACCTCAAATAAAAATTTTAAAATGCAGAAAAAAATGTCCATGCTTCGACTCACTCAGCTAAACGTACAGATTATAAAAATTCTGCCCAAACATTTTTATTTTTGAAAATTAATATGGGAAACCTGATCCTGCCCTTGCATGAGGTTTCCTCAAAAATCCAAAGGCCACCTGACAGATTCGCTTGCGCGCCAAATGTAACGCTGGACGGGCAGCAAAAAATCCAGGTTAATTAATACATTCATGTCCTGAATAGGCCTCTTAATTGTCGAGGGGCGCGCTACCGACTCTTGCGCGCACCGGCCGACCGAAATACCGCGCAAGTGCACAGTGAAGTCGGATGCTCACCTGACGTCATCATGAGCGATTTTATGCCTGATCAGATCGGGCGTGTGTCTGCCTGCGGGATGTAAAGTTCTGCCCTTAGGCAGTGCACATTCTAGATCCTAACCACGGGCTACAGTAACGTTTTTCCTAATGTCTCCATTGCTTCTTTTGCCAATTATCTCAAACCTATGCCCATTCGTTCTGGATCCTTCCACTAATGTTAATAGTTTTTCCTAATCTACTGCAGACCCCTCATAATTTTGAGTACCCCTATCAAATCTCCTCTCAACCTTCTCTCCTCCAAGGAAACAGTCCCAACTTCTCCAATCTATCTCTGTAACTGATATTCTTCATCCCTGTGAACCGTTCTTGTGAATCAGCTCTGTACTCTCTCCAATGCCTTCACATCTTTCCTAAACTGTGGTGCCTAGAACTGGTCACTATACTCCAGTTGAGACCGAACCAGTGTTTCACATTGGTTTAATATAATTTCCTTGTACTCTATGCCCATATTGATAAAATTTAGGATGCTATATGCTCTACATGATCTAATTTCCATCATTTGACATAATTCAGTGGATCAATACTGAACCTCCAAACACCTTTCGATGCTGGATAAGCACTAGTACTGCTTTTTCTCCAGCCTTACTATCCTTTCATCAAGCTCCTCATCTGACAGTACCAATTTAATGAAGCTGCATTAAGATTTGTATTTTCATAACAGACTTCAGTTTGTCAATATGAAAGCGTTAAATGTTTGTACCAGTGAAAGAAAAGGTTTACAAATGTTGAAAAGTAGAACTTTAAACACCATAATAAGATTATCTTGTCTGCCATAGTGGGAATCTTTGTTGTCTTTAATTTAAACTGATACTAGGGAGATGTAAATATTGCAGTAAATTTATAGCTTAACTAGTTAACTACTTGGTATAACTAAAGGCAACAGTTGAGTGATATTTCTAAACTTGAAACATAATGAGTTAAACTCATGAGATGGCATGGTAGGTGATGTGTTGCAGCTGTAGCATGTGGGACATGGTGGCCAGGGCATTAGTGAGACTGCACCTGGAGTATTGTGTACAGTTTTGATTAGCTTACTTAAGGAGGGACATATTTGCATTGGAAGCAATTCAGAGAAGGTTCACTAGGCTGCTTCCTGGGATGAAGGGGTTGTCTTATGAGGAAAGTATGAGCAAGTTGGGCCTATACTCATTGGAGCTTAGAAGAATTATAGGTGATCTGATTGAAACATATTAGATTCTGAGGGTCCTTGACAAGGTAGATTCTGAGAGGATGCTTCTTCTCATGGAGGAATCTAGAATTGGGGGATACAGTTTAAAAATAAGGAGGTCTCCCATTTAGGATGGAGATGAGGAGGAATTTATTCTTTTAGAGGGTTGTTAGTCTTCTCTTCCACAGAGAGCAGTGGAGACTGGGTCATTGAATATATTCAAGGCTGAGCTGGATGGATTTTTGATTGACAAGGGAGTTCAGGGTTATGGGGAACAGACAGGAATGTGGGATGAAGGCCACAATCAGATCAGCCATGATCTTATTGAATAGCAGAACAGACTCGATGGGCCAAATGGTTCCTAATGGCTCCTGCTCCTATTTCTTATAATTTGGTAGAGTTAACACCAGAGTTAAATTCAGGTAGCAAACACAATTTATTCTTAATATCACCAAAATACATGTTGCTACTGAGCATCATTTTCTGCAACAAAATTGCCGACATTCAGAAAACTGGTCCACTAGCAACTGAACACGAAGGTAGGAAGAGCCCTCTTGTGGCTGCTGCCTGCTAACTCTCTGCCGACTCATTAAAAAAATATTTCAGCACACCTGTATGAGTAGCATCCGTATGAGTGCTATTTGATGACCAAAGTAGTGTCTGTGGTGTGCACACACACTTTTGGTGTAAGTTGTCCCAGCAACTCGGTGAGGGCATTAATGTGGGTGCAGTGAATGGAAACTAAAAGTATGCAGAGCAGGCAGATCATGATATCAACCAGCACACAATACCGATTTAGTGCTGCCATTTGGAACTCAACGCTCTTGTGACCTCACACGGCTGAACATAGCAGCAGCAAGGATCCCCTGCTCGTGTTATTTAAAGACTTCATCACTACTCACAGGATGCTTGCTGTTTTATTTCCTCTTGCTGTTGCTTCGATTCTACAGGTGTTTGGTGTTTTCTATTGTTGTTTCAAGTCGCAAAAGTCTACAGCAAGGGGTGTTGCAGGTGCTCCAAGGCATTTTTGCTGACTTCAAGGCTTCTGCCAAAACCAACTGGTGCCAGACATGGGTGCTCCAATAGGCATTTCCCATGGAATACAACATGACTTGGAGAATAAACCATGCAGAGCAGGACATGCTGCTAAGAGGAGGAGGGGGAGAAAGATATGGGTAACAACAGAGACCATATCCACCCAAGATGTTCAGGGAACAACTCTCCCACTTGAATCTGTGAGGAACGGCGACATATGCTCTTCAGTAAGAAAGTCCTTACCTTAATCTGCCAACTCCTGCGGCCATGGCTGAAACCTCATAGCAGGACAAGGGCCACATTGTCAGTGGCTGTGCAAGTGACCATGGTGATGAACTTTTATGCACCTGGCTTCTTCCAGGCTGGAGCTGGAAATACCTGCAATATTTTTCTGTTTGCTGCCGACTGTTGTATAAAGCAAGTCACTGACGCTCTCTATTTATTATGTTTCATTATTTCTTGCCAAAATATCTATACACTCGGAAACCTTCACAAAACAGTGTAAGGATAAATCATCAGCAAGGAACTATGGGCAACAATATTTCTACATTATCAACTGTTGCAACTTATATCAGGATTCCTCATTAACTGCACCATCTAAACCAGATAAGAGGAAAGGCTTCTGTACTTTTTCCTTTTGGCTGTTTCTTTCTGACCTTTTAAGCAATTTTTCTTTTTGAGCATAATTATTTTTCTACTGAACATCACAAGCAGCAAATTTCCTGAAGTCATCCAAAATCGTCTTGTAAGTACAGCCAATAATCTATTTCCTGAACACAGCTGTCACAGCGTCAAAAACACCATTTGTACTTGAGCTGTCAGTGTCAAACACATTGGGCCATAACTTCCATGAAGTGGCAATCAGAGTTGGATTGCCACTCCACTCCTGGTTTTTAACCTTGAAATGCGGCCATCCCTTTATCACCTGACATTCCGACTCAGGCCAGGCGAGAACTGTGCATTGCAGCAGGTTCCGAGGCCTCCTGTTGAGGGAGGTAAGGGAGACACGCCCCTTTTTTTTACAGCACCAGCTGCCATAAAGCAGGTACGCTTACAGGCCCAGCCACTTTGGGAAGCCAGGGAGAAAGTAAATGTGTAGGGTAAGTGGGTAGGCTGGTCGGGGGGAGGGGGAGAAGGATGGGTGGTCAGTGGTGGGATGGAAGTTGGCTGGTCAGTGGGTGGTCAGGTGGTCGGGGGGTGGTTAGTGGGAGGGGTGGTCAGTGGGGAGGACAGGTGGTTGGTGGGGGGGAGGTCAGGTTGTTGGGGGTTGGTCAATGGGGGAGTGACTGGGAAGGTGTTAATAGGTGATGGTCGGGGGGGGACAGGGTTCAGGGTGTCAGGGGAGTGGTCAGTGGGGGGATGGCCAGTCAGGGATTAGATGGTCAGTGCAGGGTGGTCAATGGGGTGTTGGCCAGTGGGGAGTCTGGGGGTGGTCAGTGGGTTGGTGGTTAGTGGGCATTTTGGGGGTGGTCAGTGGAGGGGTTGGGCAGTGGGGGTAGTGGTTGGTGGGGGTCAGATAGTCAGGGGGTGGTCAGTGGGGGGTGGGGAGGATTGTCAGAGGAATGGAGGGGTAGTCAGGGCGAAGGGTAGTCAGGATGTGTAGTCAGGGGGTAGTCGGGGATTGATTGGGAGAGTAGTTGGGGGTTGAGGACAGTCCCATGGGGAGTCTGGGTGAATTCTATGGGGGTCAGTACTATAGTTTCACAGATGTTAGAAGTGGTTTTAATTCTTTGAACTTTTTGTTTGTAACTATTCCTGTAAGACAGCCAGAACCATCTGAAATTTACGATTTATATCGCAGTTTCAGATCGTTCCCATTGCAAGTCAATGAAGTTTGAACTTCCCGGGCAATTGCCATGCAAGCATTACATGGGGACTTCAGTGGGGCGGGGGGTGGGGGGGAGAGAGGAGGGAGGTTGGGGGTGTTCCCCCCTACCCCCCCACCCCCCACCTCCACTGCATCTTTGGGGTACGGCCCCAGTTACGACATCTCGGAGGTTGGAAATTACAGGCCGTTGAATGTTACATAATGCCAATCCACAATACCAGGGCAAATAGTACTATAAAGATACTTATTATCCACCTCATACTCTGCATGATATCATAGAACAGCTCATCCTTCCAAAACTTCCTCAATCCTGAATTTTAACCTGCCACCCATTTCAAATTCACCTTTACAAGAAGTTCCATTGCCGACACTCCAGTTCTGTCACCATATTCCTGTGACTGATGGTCTACGAACTCAGATGTCAACATCTGAGACAGGAACTTGTTTTTTTGTGTGTAACTATCTGAATTTTAGCCCTTTCAAACTAAGTCCTGAATAAAATTAAATTCTCACCACTAATCAGCAGACGTCTTAAATTTGGAGATTTATCATTAAAAGCATATTCTTCAATTTAGGTTATTCTGATCTAAGTTCAATGTAAATTGTATATGGACCTCCGCTAAATAATTTCAGCAGCTCACTTGGAGAGATCTTGTCTGCTTGAACCGCACGCAAAAGCCAGTGTTGCTATGGTAATAATGTTTGATTACAGTGCCTCAAATAAAGAAATGGGATTTGTAAAGTTTGACATGTTTGCTCTAATTTTTTCAGTTACACTGTAACTCCTGACACCGAACAGGAACAGTTTTGCCTTGGCACCTTCCCATGCAACCGCAGAAGGTGCAACACCTGCCCCTTTCCTTCCCCTCACCTCACCGTCCAAGGGCCCAAACACTCCTTTCAAGTGAAGCAGCATTTCACTTGCACTTCCCTCAACTTAGTCTACTGCATTCGTTGCTCCCAGTGCGGTTTCCTCTACGTTGGAGAGACCAAATGCAGACTGGGTGACCGCTTTGCAGAACATCTTCGGTCTGTCCGCAAGCATTAACCAGACCTTCCTGTCGCTTGCCATTTCAACACTCCTCCCTGCTCTCATGCCCACATGTCGGTCCTTGGCTTGCTGCATTGTTCTAGTGAAGCCCAACGCAAACTGGAGGAACAGCACCTCATCTTCCAACTAGGCACTGTACAGCCTTCTGGACTGAATATTGAGTTCAACAATTTTAGATCTTGAACTCTCTCCTCCATCCCCACCCCCATTCCGTTTCTTCCCCCTCCATTTTGCTTTTTCAATAATTTATATAGATTTTTCTTTTCCCCACCTATTTCCATTATTTTTAAATGTATTTCCACCCATTGTTTATCTCTACCTTTTAGCCCTTTTAGTATTGCCCCACGCCCACTAGAGCTATCTGTACCTTGTCTGTCCTGCTTTCTACTCTTAATTAGCACATGCGTTTAGATAATATCACCACCTTCAACACCTCTTTGTCCTTTTGTCTGTGACATCTTTTGGTTATCTCCACCTATTACTGGATGCTTGTCCCAACAACCATTCCCCCCTTAAAGCAGCTTATATTTCACCCCTTTCCTATTTTTACTTAGTTCTGTTGAAGGGTCATGAGGACTTGAAATGTGAACTGCGCTCTCCTCTGCCGATGCTGCCAGACCTGCTGAGTTTTTCCAGGTATTTCTGTTTCTCTTTTAGTTTTGCGCATGCCTTCTCAGCACCTATTCCGCCCACAGGCGCATGCACAATTTCTCCCACTGCTGATGTCATTATTCTGCCCCTGCTGTACGCCACGCACTTGCTGCCTGTACCCCGCCCCTTCCTGAGTTCTTGCCACCCTTCTCCCAAACCCTTGCTGCCTCCCGCTCATTGCCCCTCCCGAAATGGTTATCTCAGCAACCATCTTAATCTCATGCAATAATTATCTGATATCAGGAGTTACAGTGTTTTAATTTAAAAAAGACTTTTTTTTTTAAAGAAGAGGATATAGCGTTGTTAGCAGCTTCCAGCTCTAAGTGTAATTCTTTTCCAGCTCAGTTTGGTCCACGCCATCTTTGGTGCAGGCACTGAAGCTGCATGTGTGGCGAGTGTGCCCTCTGCAGTAGTGGTGTCGGCGAATGCTGCCTTTCGGTTAACTCAAGTCTTTTCTGCCAATTACCTTGGCTTTACAACAAAGCAAGTTTGGAAAATCAGGATCTCACCAGGTATATATTTCATTTGAAGATTATTATAATACGTAGTGTAGCTTGATAAATGCCCCAGAGCTTCCTATGGACTTACACTGTTGTGTGTCTACATCGTAGGACCCATTCGAGGTACAACAGAAAAGGAAGGAAATTATAGCACGAGTGATTTTTCCGCCGCGCTGGTATTATACTTGCAAAACAGGAAGAGGTTAATAATTATACAACTGCGCCCCATTAAATTCAATGCCAATCTCGAATTTCCTGCATTCACGCTACCTTTATCATCGCTGCCATGAAGACTGTAAAATAATAGCACTGGATGATCTTGCAGCAGTGTAATTTAAGGAATTAAAGAATCCCATCAACTCAATTAATTATTTTTCAAGTAAATTACTTTGGCTACCTGCTGGGGGATTTATAAGGATATCATTACCTTAGTAAATTAGTTACTGTTTTATTAATGTGTTGTGATTTAATGAATGCTGAGCTGAGTTGCTCTTGCAGAGAGCCATAATGGGCTCAGCGGGCCAAACGGTCTCCTGTGTTGCTAACAAACATTCTATGATTCTACGAAGGCATTTAAAATGTGGCCTGTGGCTGCAACATTTCAAATTATGCAAAACATTGGCCTGGTGTGTTAGACAGACAGCAACCATTTTAAATAGGAACTTCACAGGCCGGGATTTTCTGGCCCCAGAATGGAAGGACACCCCCCTGCCCCCACCCCCCCACCCCCCCCACCCCCTCAGGAGATTCGCTAACCCAGCCAAAAGTCCATTGGCTTTCGGCAGCATGGGATGATCCCAGAGACGGGCGGGATGGGGCGGAGCGGACAGAAAGTCCCGTTCTTTGCTTTACACTTGGAAACTTGCTGCAGGTAGTTATAATGCTGAGTGAAAGCATACATCAAGACATTTTTACACTTTATATAATATTTAGGCTGCAAAAATAAATCACTGGCTAAAAAAGCTGTCCTTGCCATTGGACAAAATAAATTTGTTTCTGCTTTGCCAAAAATAGTTTGTTTTTTTATATTTTTAAATCTAGTTGTAAAACGGCAAAAATGGAGCATCTAACAAACAAAGCAATAACGTGGGTTTTTTGGGGGCAAATAGATACAGGGATTTATTAATACATGAAGTGGTGACCATAAGCGTAGGCCTTAATTTTAATTGGGAGGCTCATTCAAGATAAGTGGGGATTTGGGCAAGAATGAAAACCACATCAGATGGCCCAGACCATTTTAACTCCTGGGACTCATTTAAAAGTTACTTTTATTTGAAACCCCTTGTCAGGGTCAGGGAGAGCAGGAGTGCTTCCCTTTGGCCCTGCAAAGAGTCTTTGGGTCTCCCAAGCCCTGGACTTGCCTTTCCCTCTCGGTGCTGATATCGGCTGCCAATACCCTTGCGTGGCGGTAACTTGATGCTAGGGGCTGTTCCCTTGGATTTTGAGTGTCCTACCACTCCCGACCTGACTTCTGCTGGTAAGTCCTGCTGGTTTCAGGAGGAAAACTGTGCTGCATTGCTTACCAGGGAGGCGGTGACATAGTGGTATTGTCACTGGACTGGTAAAACTAGGATAATGCTCCGGGGACCTGGTTTTGAATCCCGTCACGGCAAATGGTGGAATTTGAATTCAATAAAAATATGGAATTAAAAAGTCTGATGATGACCATGAAACCCTTGCTGATTGTTGTAAAAACCTATCTGGTTCACTAATGCCCCTTTAGGGAAGGAAATCTGCTGTCCTTACCTGGTCTGGCCTACATGTGACTCCAGACCCACAGTAATGTGCTTGACCCTCAAATGCCCTCTGAACAACGGCAATTAGGGATGGGCAATAAATGCTGGCCTAGCCAGTGACACCCACATCCCACGACTGAATTTTTCAAAAAATGATAAAGTGATCCTGGCTTCCAGGTATGTGACTCCTGCCATTTAACATCCGCCTTCCCATTGTCCAGGACCCCTAACATCCCTTCCAGGTGAAACAGCAATATACTTATACTTCTTCAATTTAGTATACTGCATTTGCTCCTCACTATGAGGTCTCTTACACTGGGGAGACCAAAAGCAGATTGGGTGATTGCTTTGCAAAACATTTCCATTCAGCCCATCAGTGTAACAGAGCTTCCAGTCACCGGTCGTTTTAATTCTCCACCTTGCTCTTACTCTGACCTCTGTGTCCTTGACCTCCTATATCGTTCCAATAAAGCTCAAGATAAACTCAAAGAACAGCACCTTATTGGACACTTTACAATCTTCCAGACTTAATATTGAGCTGAAAAATTTCAGACCTTAACAAGTGTCTCTATTTGCATACAGCAGTTGTCAGTAATGATTCTACTGTTCCCATTCATATCCCTCCAGACCCATCTTTTCTTTCTCTACTTGTCCATAACCACTTCCAATTGCCTTGCACCATCATCTCTTTTGTCATTTAAACTTTCCTGCCTTCCACCCTTTCACTGACCTTCCCTTTTGCTCTTCCCCTGTCTCCTTTCCCTGCCTCTGCTTAAAACCTGTCACATCTCGAACCAGCCCTGACAAAAAGATCATTGAACTGAATTGTTAACTGTTTCTGTCTCCACAGATGCTGCCAGAACTGCTGAGTATATCCATCATTTTCTATTTTTATTTCAAAAGCAAAGCAGCTGTACAAAACATGACTTAAACTTGCATTGTCTCTGCTGCAGTGTAGTAAAATCCCTTGAGGCTCTCCTAGATCTCAGAGGTTAAACTCTGAATATTGACCTATATATATATGATGTAAACTTTACATATGGAATCATGCAGATGTCTTACTGGGTGCTCCATTGATCCCAGCCTATCAGTTGTCTGGTGAATTAGAAATCTACTAGAGAATCAGGATACAGTAAAACCGCTTTGAAATCAAAACTAAGACAAAGAAACTTCAAAAAGCTTGTCTCACAATTATATTGTACCAGAATCCCAGAAACTGGGATTCACAGATTCCAGAACTACCCAAAATAGGAAGTGAATCTCTGAAGGAAAGTGGGGAGGGGGTGGGGTCTCTCACTTACTCACCATAACTTCAGTGGAGTAACCACAAAAACCACTGAAAGAAACATATAAACGTTTTGCCATTTTCTATGTGTTTCCACAGAACTCCTGCCAACGTTACAGTGAAAAAGGGCCAGACCCCCATGATAATTCACCTCACAATGTTTAAACTTTTGAAACAAGGCAATTCTGATACCATGAGGACACCCGCCTCTGCTGAGCTAACCAGGATTGTTAATGACAATGGTCTGAGATATGAGTCAAGGAAGACATATCTTATCCAATACAGAGGCACAGACAGACCTGTCAGAAAGGTGACCTTTTAATATACCATATGCTCGAGGAACTTAAGAAAAGCTGGAGTCCGAACTGAGAACACTGCGACACATCAAGGAGCGGGAGAGTTACCTGGACACGGTGTTTCAGGAGGCTGTCACACCCCTTAGATTAATTACATCAAATTTGGTGCGTGGTCAGGGAAAGGAGGGTATGACTGCGAGTGAGGCAGGTATGGGGATCCAGAATTTAGCTTTAGAGGAGCCTCAGCCAATGCCCTTGTCCTGTCCAATAGGTACAAGGTTCTTGTTCCTGGTGTGGACGAGGGCACAGACTGCAGGGAGGATGAGCGAACTGACCACAGCATTGTGGTATAGTGGGCCACTCAAGTGGGGAGAAAAAGAGTAATGTAGTAGTAATAGGGGATAGCATAGTTAGGGGAATAGATACTGTTCTCTGCAGCAAAGACAGAGTCCCGAAGGCTGTGTTGCCTACTTGGTGCCAAGGTTAAGGATATCTCTTCTGGGCTGGAGAGGAACTTGGAGTGGGAGGGGACGCATCCAGTTGTCGTGGTCCACGTAGGTACCAATGACACAGGTAAGACTAGGAAAGAGGTTCTGCTGAGGGACTACGAGCAGCTCGGGGCTAAATTAAAAAGCAGAAACACAAAGGTGATAATCTCTGGATTACTACCTGAGCCATGTGCAAATTGGAATAGGGTAAATAAGATTAGAGAGGTAAATGCGCAGCTCAAAGATTGGTGTGGGAGAAATGGGTTCCGATTCATGGGGCACTGGCACCAGTACTGGGGAAGGAGAGAGCTGTCCTGTTGGGACGGGCTTCATTTGAGCCATGCTGGGACCAGTGTCCTAGCGAATCATATAACTAGGGTTATAGATAGGACTTTAAATTAGTTACGAAGTTGCGGCGGGAGTTGGGGGGGGGGGGGTTCAATTGAAGTGAAGTTTAGAAAATCAAAAATACACAAGAGAGCAGGGGTGCAGGGTAGTGAAGAGGTGAACGATAATCAAAGTGTGACAGGAAGGGGTAGAAAATATAAGCAGAAGAGTGCGGCAGAAATTAGAACCAGAATAGTAATCATGGTAAAAAGTCAAAGCTTAAGGTTCTTTATCTGAATACACGCAGCATTTGTTACAAGATAGATGAGCTGACGGCACAAATAGAAATGAATGGATATGACTTGATAGCTATTACAGAGACATGGTTGCAAGGTGACCAAGATTGGAAACTCAATATTCAAGGGTATTTGACATTCCGGAAAAATAGGCTAATAAAGGGAAGTATCAGTGCGATGGTGAGTAATGATATAGGTGCAATAGATCATGATGTGGAATCAGTTTGAGTAGAAATAACAAATAGCAAGGGGAAGAAGTCACTGGTGGGAGTCGTCTATAGGCCCCTATAGAGTTGCCTCACTGTAGGGCAAAGTATAAATCGGAAAATAATGGAGGCATGTAAGAAAGATGCAAAATAGTCATGGCTGATTTTAATCTACATATTGACTGGCAAATCAGATAGGCAGGAGTAACATGGAAATCAAATTTGTAGAGTGCATCAGGGATTGTTTCTTAAAGCAATACATTGCTGAACCTACCCAGGAACAGGCCATTTTAGATGTAGTAATGTGTAATGAGGTGGGATTAATAAGAGATCTCGTAGTTAAGGATCCTCAAGGGGTTAGCGATCACAACATGGTAGAATATGAAATTCAGTTTGAAGGCGAGCAACTCAGATCCCAAACCAGTGTCCTCAACTTAAATAAGGGCAATGAAGAAAGAATTGCCTAAATCAGGCTGGGAAAATAGACTAAGGGAAGGTCACTGGGTGAGCAGTGGCAGACATTTAAGCAGATATTTCATAACGCTCAGCAAAAATTTATCCCGGTCAAAACAAAGGATTCCATGAGAAGGATGAACCACCTGTGGTTAACAAAGATGGTCAAGGAGAGTCTCCAATCAAAAGCTAAGGCATACAAAGCGGCGAAAACTAATAGCAGGCCAGAGAATTGGGAATTTTTTTAGGAACCAACAGCAGATGACTAAAAAGCTAATAAAGAGAGAGAAAATTGATTATGAAAACTAATTGGCAAGAAATATAAAAACAAACAACAAGAGCTTCTATACATATATAAAAAGAAAGAGAGTAGCTAAAATGAGCATGGGACCCTTGGAGGATGCAACTGGGCAATTGATAACAGGGAACAGGGAAATGGCAGATAATTTAAACCAATATTTTGCATCGGTCTTCATGGTGGAGGGCACTGTAAACATTCCAAAGATATCAGATAAGCAAGGAGCTAATGGGAGGTAAGATCTTATAACAGTCTCTATCACAAGGGACAAAATATTTGGGAAACTAATGGGACTAAAGGACCTAATGGCCTGCATCCAAGGGTTTTAAAGGAAGTGGCTGCAGAGATAGTGGAGGCATTGGTCAAAATATTCCAGTAATCACTGGATTATGGGAAGGTTCCAGCAGATTAGAAAACCGCTAACGTGATGCCCTGTACAAGAAGGGAGGGAGACAAAAACCAGGAAACTATAGGCCAGTCAGCCGAACATCTGTCATTGGGAAAATGCTAGAGTGCATTATTAAGGAAGGAATAGCAGGACATTTAGAAAAGCTTAATGCAATCAGAAGAGTCAACATGGTTTAGTGAAAGAAGAATCATATTTGATAAATTTGCTAGAGTTCTTTGAGGATAATAACATGCAGAGTTGATAAAGGGGAACCAGTAGATGTAGCGTACTTGGATTTCCAGAAGGCATTCAATAACGTGCCACATAAAATGTTATTGCACAAGAAAAGGGCTCACGGTATAGGGAGTAATGTATTAGCATGGGTTGAGGATTGGTTAACACACAGGAGACAGAGAGTCGGGATTAAGTTGAGTCTTTTTCGGGTTAGAAAGGCTTAACTACTGGAGTGCCACAAGGATTAGTCCTAGGGCCTCAATTATTTACTACCTACATTAATGACTTGGAGGACAGGGCAGAGTGTAATGTATCCACATTTGCTGATGACACAAAAATAGGTGGGAGGGCATGTTGTCATGAGGACATAAGGAATCTGCAAGGAAATTTAGACAGGTTGAGTGAGTGGGCAAAAAACGTGGCAGATGGAATTTAATATAGGAAAGTGTGGGGTCATGCACTTAGGTGGGAAAAATCAAAATGCAGCCTATTATCTAAATGGAGACTCCAAAAGAATGCAGCACAGAAGGATCTGGTGTTCTTGTGCATGAAACACAAAAAGTTAGCATGTAGGTGCAGCAAGTAATTAAGAAGGCAAATGGAATTTTGGCTTGTATTGCTAGGGGGTTGGAGTTTAAAAATAGGGAAGTCTTGTTACAAATGTACAGGGTGTTGGTGAGGCCGCACCTGGAGTACTGTGTACAGTTTTGATCCCCGTATTTAAGAAAGGATATACTGGCATTGGAGGCAGTTTGAAAGAGATTCACTAGATTGATTCCTGGGTTGAAGGGGTTGACTTATCAAGAGCGGCTAAAAAGGTTAGGCCTTTATTCATTAGAGTTTAGAAGAATGAGTAGTGATCTTATTGAAACGTACAAGATTCTGAGGGGGCTTGACAGGGTAGATGTTGAGAAGATGTTTCCACTAGTCGCATCTGGAACTAGGGGACATAGTTACAGCATAGGGGACAATCATTTAAAATTGAGATGCGAACTAATTTCTTCTCTCTGAGGTTAGTGAATGCCTGGAATTCTCTACCTTGGAGAGTTGTGGAAGCTAGATCACTGAGAGTATTTAAAGAGGAGGTAAATAGATTTTTGAAATATCAAGGAGTTGAGGGCTATGAGGAGCTGGCACAAAAGAGGATTGAAGCCTGGGGCAGATCAGCCATGATCCTATTGATTGGCAGGGCAGGCTTGAGGGGCCAAATGGCCTACTCCAGCTCCTATTTCTCATGTCCTTACGTTCCTGCAAGACCATGAACTCAGTAAATTCACCAACTCCATGCTAACTGTAGGGAAACAAACTCCATCGGAGTATAAGTTAGATAACTGAACTGTTGGGTCTGACTGTTCATTGGGAGAATAGGATCAGTGAATTTACCTTTTTTGTAATGACTTGAAACAAGACAGATTTGCGAATAGTCATAGAGAGGTTAAACTTAGGCCCTTACTAATTGTATGTAAAACCTCTTTCAACCACCATCTGGCTATTCTGCTGTCCCTTTGTCTCCTGCCTTCTCCAGGGTCAGTCACTCATATCCCCATCTTCACTGTCAGCAACATTCCCTCCAGCCCTCTCAACGCTGCTGTTCTCCAGCCTCCTGTCCAGTCACTATAGATATTCTTAAGATTTTCCAATGCTCTTCCTCCCTTTGAGGCATCACTCCTGCCTCAACCAGAGTCAGCTACAGTTGTCTCATCCCACTACTGATTGCTTTGTTCATTCAGTGCTCATGACCACACTCTTTCCTCTTGTCTTCCTCCATCTTCAATTCCTCTGCCAGGTTTCCAAGCCACCTACAACCCCCATCGCTTGCAACCTGTCTTCACCAAACCTTGAAGATCCATCTCACCTGTCCTGTTTTGCCCCAAGACACACAATTCAAAATCCTCATTCCTCACTCCCCCTTCCAGCTCCAAGTCTCACCCTGTGACATCAGGCCTTGTGTGAATCCTTCATTTTTATTTTGCAGCCCACATTTGGCAGCATAGTCTACCGCTGAAGAAATCTTCAAGTAAATCTCTTCTCGCTTTTCTACTCTTTCTCTCCAAAGGGGTAAAAAAAACAGTAAAACTTGGAAATGAAGCGTACCAGTAATACTTCTCTGAACTGGTCTTGTAAACCTTAAAATGGAACTCCAGTGTTCCTGGTGCCTGATTTTTTTACTGGGATTTGAAAATGTTGAACTTTTCCTTCCCACCTCTCCCCTCTCTCCTGGGAACCAGTAAAAATCTCCTTCTGGTCATGAGTGCCCTCTTGTCGCTCTCTGGGCTGCTGTGCTGACTGTTTCTAGTGTTCTTCCCTGATGGGAATCGTCTTCCCGAGGGGCCACTGCAATTGGCCGGGCTGCTCCCGCCAGAGTCCCGTTTCCAATAGCGACAGTAAACAAGCTGCTATACGGCAGGGGGGTGGGGAGGGGGGGGGGCGGCGAGGGGAACTTCCTTGTCTTTAACTCCTTTGCTTCGGCCGGAAACCCCGCCGCTGAATTGAAAGAAGAGGCATTTCTCCTAAATAGAAATCACAGCTGCCCATTCCCTTGTTGCAAGTTGCACTTGGTGAACATCAGCAACACCCCCCACCTCCCCCCTCCATATTAACATTGACGGGTGAGCTGTGCAGGAAGATGGGGAGTAAGGAGCTGCATTTTAGCAGAACCACTTCGGCCGGCTATCGTTTGGCGGAGAGACCGAACGCTGGCTCCCTCGCCGGCCACAGTAAACCGGCAGCGGGCAGCCGATCCCAGGGCAAGCTCACCTACCTGGGGACAGTCCAGCAAGACCAAGTGTGGAGAGAGTTAATCCGAGCAGAATGGCAAGGGCTCAAAGAATGGTGAGTTCATTTTGTTCCACTTCTCTGCTGGGAGTTAAATCTTGTGGGTAGTTTATTTGAAATTATATATTACTAAGGTTCCATAATAATGTTTTCTGCTGGGGGAGGGCAATATGTTTGAGATAGATATGCTTCATTTACTTCTTTTCAATGGTACAGCACAGAAGGAGGCCATCGGACCATCTTGGCTGTGCCAGATCTTCAAAAGACCCATTTAATTTACTCCCACTCCCCTGCTCTTTCCCCTTAGCCCTGCACATTCCTTTCCCTGTAGTCATAGCCATTTTAAAACACGGTGCTTCTATCGGAGTCACCAAATGCTTTACCATAACACGCACACTACATACCCTTAACCTAAAATGCGTGAAAAGGACTTGCAGAATAAGAGCAGCTGATTCTTCAAACCTATGCCATACCGTGACTGTGCCACCATGACCCTATCTGTGCCCACCCCCACCCCCATCCCCATCCCCGTAATGGTCAGTGTGTACCCAAATACTGGACATACATTCTGCTCTCCCCACCCCCACTAGAGCTATACCTTGAGTGCCCTACCATCCATTCTTAATTAGCACATTCGTTTAGATAATATCACCAACTTTAACACCTATGTGTTCTTTTGTTCTATTGTTGTTGACATCTTTTGATGATCTGCTTCTATCACTGCTTGTTTGTCCCTACAACCACACCACCCCTCCACTTCTCTCTCTCTCTCCCTCCGCCACCCCCCCCAGCACACCTTAAACCAGCTTATATTTCAACTCTTTCTTGGACTTGAACTCAAGTTCTGTCAAAGGGTCATGAGGACTCGAAACGTCAACTCTTTTCTTCTCCGCCGATGCTGCCAGACCTGCTGAGTTTTTCCAGGTAATTCTGTTTTTGTTTTATACATTCCTGGTCAGTGGAACTCTGCATCAGGAACATGACCTCATAAACTGGAGAACTGTGCGAGGTGCCTGCTCCTGATGTGACGGAAAAGGCTCCACACCATGAGAACAAACTTATATTCAGCCCAGTGCCTCACAAACCACATGGAACTTTGCTCTTAGGAACAGATGGATATATGGGATATTGTTCTGCATGCTTCCCCCCCACCCCAAAAAATACTTTATTTATAAAAATTGGTAAAATTACATTTCATAACAGTTCGAATTGAACATTACTGAAAGTGCAATATAGTTGATGTTCCTTCCCTACAGCATGTGGCAGTCTGAGGTGCCTCAATACAATTACCATTGCACATGATATTTACAATATTCATTTCATGACAAAGATATCACCCAAGGGATTTTACAGTTTCCAGCCCCTTGGTATATTGTGGCAGGTGGACTTTAGACAGTGACCTTTCCCCATTGAACCTTAGTGGTGGTTGTTTTAGGGTGCTCCTCAGCACATAGTCCTGGACCTTGGAATATGCCAATCTGCAACACTGTCATTCAGATCTTTGCACTGGGTGACTAATAAGTTTCAGGCAGACCTAAAGCTATCTTTCACTGAGATGATGGTCCTCCAGCAGCAGCTGATGTTTGTCTCGGAGTGCATCCCTGGGAACAGTCATAGAGCAGTGTCCTGTATCACAGAGCTGCTCAGGATGAACTTTGACAAAAACCAATGCATCTCTTTCAAGACCTTCTTTGTAAAGGCACATTCCAGAAGCAGATTAGCAGCAATACCTGCCCCTGTGTAGCTGTCTCAAGAGCAGCATGTGGAGGGGTGAGACTCTAAGCATGCAGGAAGGATCTGACTGGAAGAGCCTTTCTCACCTCCAGCCAAGCGACATCTTGGTACTTTCTAATGTCAACACAGCTTTGTTAGTTAGCACCATAGTATGGTGTATCAGCACTACTTTCACAGATATTTCTCTTGTTTCGTTTGCACAAATTGCGACGTTTATCCACTTAATCCATTACTTAATTTCATTATGCAATGTGCATAAAGTAGTGTTTTCGTGAAGGATTAATTCACTTAGGTAACAACATCTCTCTGACCTCATTGTGTTGTTGTTACATGATATAGTCTAACTGCACAACTTATTGTGAATTTGCATGGTCTGTGCCTCCAATTACAAAACAAAAATTGCCCCTGTAATTGTGTTAGTGCAACGGGCTCATATGGTTTGGTAATTACAGGTCTGGAACAACATAAATAATTTTCTGGTGTCATTGCAAGCTATTGTGCTTTATGTAAATAAGTTCTGACCTTTGTCTACTCATCTGTTGCTTGGAAATGACTTCAGATTACCTTTCTATTCCTGAAACTGCCATCTTAAAGAAATTGGTTTGTTCAAGAAACATATTTGCGTTTTACTTACCACATTGACACCTTCCTTTGCCATTTTGCCCAGTTAGTGCCCACAGCATTAATATTTTGTCCTTTGTCTTACCAGGGAAAATAAGTGGAGCTTCCTGAAAGATTATGATGCCAAGGTAAGGGTTGTAATTAATATATGATGTGTAATATGAAAGGGCCAGATTCTCAAATACTTTTCTATAAATCAGCTATTGACGCATTTCATATTTGCAGCTGATTTGTGTTGCTGAGATATTCTCAGTCTTGAGAATATTTTTATATATAAAAATGATATACAAAATACACTATATAATATTATTATAATATATATTATAATATATAATACAATAAAATAATATATAAAAAATGTTCATGCTTCTTTGATAAAAACTGTGATTTTGTTGTACTTTTAAACCTATATGGTGTTTCCGTCTAGATGTGGTGTCATTCCAACTCCAGTATTAATTTCAAACACATTTTCCACACAAGATACATATATGGGACAAATTGAATTGAAACCAGACTTTTAATTTGAGAAATGTAAATGAAAAAGGGTACTTCACGAATTTCTAACCTTCCCAAATTGTAGTGTCCCCAAGGTAGTGAATTTCAATGCTTTTACATTCTAAGAATATGTGCTGTCCAGGTAAGGTGAAACCGTTATCAGATTTTACTTAGTTCCAAATGTTTTATGTCAGCTTGTTATTTTTAATCCCACTATTGCCTATTTATATGCGTCAAAGTGAGCTTGAAAGTATGTGGTGTTGCAATTCCTGATTCTAGCTTTGATTGTATATCCCAGTCATTCAGTTAGAAGATTACACCAATTTCATGAGTGTAATGTAAGCATTTTGGAGATTTTAATAAATATACATACAAACATACAAATTAGGAGCAGGAGGAGGCCACTCGGCCCCTCGAGCCTGCCCCGCCATTCAATAAGATCATGGCTGATCTGAATGTAACCTCAACCCCACATTCCCGCCTACCCCGATAACCTTTCACCCCCTTGCTTATCAAGAGTCTATCCACCTCTGCCTGAAAAATATTCAAAGACTCTGCCTCCACCGCCTTTTGAGGAAGAGAATTCCAAAGTACTGAACTAATTGCAAGAAAAAAGAAGTCCTGGGTTTGTTTCATTTCAATATATATTTTCATTTTACTTCAATTCTGTGGCTCAGAACCAGAAAGTCAATTTCAAAGCGATTTAAGGGCTGCAGTGTGGTTTTAAGAGACTGATTTTAGAAAGTGTTAAATGTCTGCTGTGTCGAAATTAGCATTAGTGGAAAAGTAATCCTGCTTATTCATAATTGATGGTTTCCTTTCTGCCAATGGAGGTCTCCAGTCTCAAAGGCATGAAACACCTGCATTGAATTTGCAACAGATTTTTGAAGGTCAATAGTGATAGAATGATTTTACCCCAGAAAATGAGGCATTCAATACAAATATTTACCATCTCTGATGTACTGCTGTGAAGAGAAAAATTCACAGGGACAGCCGTCACACAGTCTCCAAGAAAAACACACCTTGTAGCTTCTAGTCTCTCTCTCTCTTTTTCTCCATCATTTCTCCAGATTTGATCACCACTACTGTAGTATGTGCTCCTCTAAATTTACCTCTCTTCATTCTAAGTTTTAAAAAGATATATACTTCCATGCTTCCTACATTGAAACTAAGAAATGTTACATTGTACATGTCTATGACTTATTGATTTTCAATGCATACCTCTCTTACACCACTTGGAGGAAACACTGAGGTGGGAAAGATGCAGAATGTACTCTGGGTGGGGGACTGCAATATCCATCACCAAGAGTGGCTCGGTAGCACCACTAATGATCAAGCTGACCAAGTCCCAAAGACTGGGTCTGCAGCAGGTGATGATGGAACCAACAAGAGGGAAAAACATACTTAACCTCATCCTCACCAACCTGCCTGCCGCATATGGATCTGTCCAAGGCAGTATCAGTTGGAGTGGCTACTGCACAGTCTTTGTGGAGACAATGTCTTGACTTCACATTAAAGATACCCTTCATCGTGTTGTGTGGCACTATCACTGCTAAATGGGATAGATTTTGAACCGATCTAGCAACTCAAAACTGGTAACCATGAGGCACTGTGGGCCATCAGCAGCAACAAAGTTGTACTCAAACACAATCTATAACCTCATGGCCCAGCATATCCCCCACTTTACCATTACCACCAAGGCAGGGGATCGATGAAGAGTGCAAGAGGGCATGCTAGGAACAACAGTTTCAAATGAGGTGTCAACCTGGTGAAGCTACAACACAGGACTACTTGTGTGCCAAATAGCATAGCAGCAAATGATGGACACAGCTAAGCCATTCCACAACCAATGGATCAGATTCAAGCTCTGCAGTCCCGCCACATCTAGTTGTGAATGGTGGTGGACAATTAAACAACTCACTGGTGGAGGAGGCTCCACAAATATTCCTATCCTCAATGATTGGGGAGCCCAGCACATCAGTGCAAAAGATAAGGCTGAAACGTTTGCTACAATCTTCAGCCGGGGGGGGGGTGGGGGGAGCTGCTGCTGCGGGGGGAGACTCTGCTGGTCGGAGCCATACCTAGCACAAAGGAAGATGGTTGTGGTTATTAGAGGTCAGTCATCTCAGCTCCAGAACATCACTGCTGGAGATCCTCAGGGCAGTGTCCTTGGCCCAACCATCTTCAGCTGCTTCATCAATGACCTTCCTTCCATCCTTCCTGAGTCCTGCCAATAAAGAAAAATTGTTGCTGATGAGCTGCTATCTATGCCCTTATGAGATGTCAAGACTCCTCAAAATGACCTGTGGTGGCTACCACCAGCTTTGGTGAAACCCCTGGAGTATCACCCTCATAGAAGTATTGGTGCAAACCTTTTCTGAAAGGTACTATCGGATCGTGTTTGGGTGATGTATGATTTGATGGATGTTATCATTTCTGGGAGGGCATTAGCATTAATTGGGTCTGCAGAGTGTTTGTAAAGCAGCCTATGAGTATGTTTTCACAATAAGTATGTGCTGTGAAAGTTGGTTGAGTGCTATGTTTTGGTACCTATCCATTCTCTATCAATCAGACCCTTGAACACAAACAAATTGGGTTTTAACTTTGCTTTCTAATTTTACAGATATGTACAAGATATTTACTGCACATCTTTATAAGAATTTTGTTTTAACCTTTTGTTTTCCAGGGAAGACTGAAAGTACAGGACCCCCTCCCTGACTACATCCCTCAGTTCTCTGACAAAGTTCCAAGTACCACAAACCAGACATTTGGCAGCAGAATAGACTCTCAGCTTGGTCAGGCACTAATAAGGATGGACTATTGGCTTCAGAGGGAAAATCGGAAAAAAAAACTGGACAATGAGCTAATCCCATGTTAAACAGGGGAAAGTAAAATGTCATTAAGCAGTCATGTGATCGGGGAAATACTTGAATTGATCATGTTAAAATAGTTAGATTAGAGACATTGGAGACTGAGGCCCCAATATTAATTTGGAGGCTGGAGTATTGGGGGCCGATGAGTGGCAGGGTGCTGGTACAGAGGGGCACTTTTGTGGTCGGGAAAACCCAAAAGAATGTGTTTCCCTCAGATCCTGCTGGCATTAACAGCAGCACCTGATTGACATTTTTATTTCCTCTCAAATAGATTGAAGGGCTGCTTGGCTATCAGGTGGGAAAGCCTGCAGAACCAGGCCACAATGGGGAGCAGAGGAGGAAGGGGTGCATCTATCGATTGGCTGGAGACAGAAGGATGGGAGAGGGAATGCTGGAGATATTGGTGGGGTGGGGGCACAAACATTGGGACCAGAGACTTTGGTGGGGAGGGAGAGCCAGAGTCAAATCCATGAGGATTGGGCAGAGACACATTGTGGGGGTGGTGGGAGTGGGTGGGGACACATCGGAGGGAATGGGGACATTAGTGGTTGTTGGGCTGGAGGGGAGATTGGAATTGCTAAACTGGTGGGTGGGGGATTAATCCTTGGATTTCATTCCTTTCATAGTATCTTCCTCCCGATGTAATCTCTCCAGTCCTACAAAACTCCTCTTCCCCAAAACTCTCTGTTCCTTTGACCTAGCCTCTCTTGCACTCCACCTTTTGTTCACCATATCATTGACGATTGTGCCTTTCACCTCTGGATCCTGGGTTTAAATTCATCCCAAATTGATGTGATGTAAGTATTTGTGAAAGTGTTTGACAGGCACAATCCAGGTTTAAAAGCCTTAGGTCTTACTGAATTAAACAGCTCCTAACTGGTATTGACAATGATAGTTAGAGGGGTCTGAAGATGCAAAATACTAAAATAATCCCACACAAATGCATTAAGAGGTGCTGTTCTTAAAGTGGACTGAGGCAGTTGTTAACTGGACTGAGTTTTATTAAATGATATTGAACCTGGGAGTACTTAGCTGCTCGAAATGGAAAGTGATTCTCAGCACTAACATCCTCTGCTTTGACTGCAAAAAATTGCCAGAATCTGTGCCCCTGCAAATAATTGTAGTGCCTGTGGAAAGCCATCGGCCAGGAGCCCCTCAGACATTCCCATCCTGCATAAAACAGCATTTCCACTATCACTTTCCATCCAGGTATAATAACCATTGATGCTGTTGCTACTATCTACCCCACACCTCAGTCCTGATATGTTCACCTATTGCAAGCATTAGCAAAGGACTTATGACCGACACCAAGCAAATCACACCTGCCTCTACTACGAAGTGGGCCAAAGTGAAGCCAACCATAGCAAACTAGGGAGAAAGTGGTTAGATTGATCTGGGTTGACTACCTTCTGAGCACCTTGTCAGTACTGAGTGATGGAGCATCTGTAATGGTACTTTACATGCTTTTTGAGCAGAGGAAATGTTTTCTCTTAATGCTGCACAATGATTTTTTTTTTTAACCATTTCTGGCTCTCTGTGCAGCTGTCACACTAATTGGAAGTACTTGGTACTGCCATTCCCCCGTATTGACATCTCTCTCTCTGTATTGAACTCAGAATTCACAATGATAGGTTTTTCAAATACATTACATAATTCCTTTGCTTCTATTGTAAATCTGCTGAAAACTTAGCAAGGAGTTATTTAAGAATGAACCGATTGTGATGATATCCTTATTTTTCCTCTTTGCTTATGTGACTAGTTTTGTAAAAAATGTAACTGAATGTTGGATTTGGTAGAGATATAACAAGGAAAATGTTATGACCCAGAGTTTCATGGGCTGTGGCAATACCTGTCACATCTTGTACCGGCCACAACTTGGACATGTTGACCTCATGCCTGAATTCCCAAGACATGTTGCCTTTGTGCAAAGCTCTATATCATGAACACTAAATCATAAATTTATCCCTATATGTACTTAAACTAAGTTGGTATTATGTGCTTTTTACTGTTATGCTACACCCTGTGAGTTTTGAATCAAAAGATATCTCATGCCAAGAAAACTTTCTTTCCAATAGCAACAACATTCCGAAGGTGGAATATTAGAATAATGAATTGTGCTGAATATGGTTTTGTTGGAATAAACAAGAACAAATGCAGAGCTGTTGTACTTTTCATTTAGTTGTTTCTTGAAAATCAATTAATGTGCAGTTAAAGTAATATGTTATCAATAACTTGCTGGCTTATAATGTTGCACATGAACAGGAGAGAGAGCACATCCGGACTGGGCACAGCAAGAGAGGGTATTGGCAATTTAGTGCAAAGTCGGAATTCGGTGCATAGGGGACGAGGTGCTTTTTGCATTTTTTCCTTGCTATCCAACTTCTTAAATCTTCAGATCGTGCTGCAGCAGTAGAGGCTACAAGGGAAAGGAATCACTGGTAAGTAGTGGGTAAAGTATTTACTACTTTAATCGCTTATAGTTCAAGGTCTTCTTGTGGTTTACAGTTTGTATATTCTACAGTAACGAGGGTCAGCAAAGAAGGGCCCTAGAGTAATTGATTTAAAAGGTTTATTTTAAAGGGATAAGTCATGGCAGGAGCGCTCGAAGCCGTGGTGTGCGTGTCGTGCTCCATGTGGGAAGCCAGGGACATTTCCAGTGCCCGGGACCAGCCTGTGTGCAGGAAGTGTGTCCAGCTGCAGCTCCTGGAAACTCTGGTTTCAGAGCTGGAACAGCGGTTGGGGACACTGGAGCATCCGCGAGTCTGAGAGCATCGTGGATAGCACATTTAGAGAGGTGGTCACACCGCAGCTGAAGGGACTTGAGGAAGGAAGTGAATGGGTCCAAGAGAAACAGACAGGTAGTTCAGGAGTCCCTTGGGGTTCCGCTCGCAAATCGGTATTCCATTTTGGAGGCTGATGAGGATGCTGGTTCCTCCAGGGAGTGCGGACAGAGCCAAGCTTCTGGCACCACAAGCAGCCTGTCAGTACAGGAGGGGAGGAAGAGCAATAGTAATAGGGGATTCTATAGTCAGGGGAACAAATAGGCACTACTGTGGCCGCCAACATGACTCCAGGATGGCATGTTGCCTCCCTGGTGCCAGGGTCCGGGATGTCACTGAATGGCTGCTGGGCATCCTGAAGGGGGAGGGTGATAAGGCAGAGGTCATGGTACATGTTAGTACCAATGACATAGATAGAAAGAGGGATGAGGCCTTGCATCAAGAATTAGTGAGTTAGACAGTAGTCTAAAAAGCAAGACCTTTTGGGTTGTAATCTCTGGATTACTCCCAGTGCCACGTGCTAGCAAGCTTAGAAGTAGGAGAATAGCGCAGATGAATACGTGGCTTAAGAGTTGGTGCAGGAAGGAAGGTTTTAGATTCCTGGATCACTGGGACTGTTTCTGGGGAAGGTGGGACCTGTACAAGCGGGACGGTCTACATCTGAATCATAGCAGAACTAACATCCTTGCAGGTGGGTTTGCTAGTGCTGTTGGTAGGGGTTTAAACTAATTCGGCAGAGGGAGGGGACACAGAATGTTGGCAGAATAGGGACACATCATAATACAGTAAAACAATCAAGTCAGTGGGAGTGCAGCTGCATTAAGTTTCAAGGGAGTAAGGCAAGGCTGGATGGCCTCTACTTTAATGCCAGGAGTATTACAGGTAAAACAGATGAGTTAAGGGTGAGGATTGACACGTGGAATTGTGATATAGTAGCCATCACTGAGACATGGTTGAGGGAAAGGCAGGATTGGCAGCTCAACATTCCGGGATATAGAATCTTCAGGTGAGACAGGGAAGGGGGCAAAAGAGGAGGAGGCGTTGTATTATTAGTTAAGGAGTTAGTTACTGCAGTAAGGAGAGATGATATCTTGGAGGGGGCATCAAATGAAGCTTTGTGGGTACAGCTTAGGAATAAAAAAAGGGCAGCCACATTGTTAAGTGTTTATTATAGACCCCCAGACAGTCAGCAGGAAATTGAGGAGCAAATATGTGCACAATTTGTGGAGGTATGTAAAAACAAAAACAATAGGGTAATTATATCAGGTGATTTCAGCTTTCCCAACATTAATTGAGATAGACATAGTGTTGAGGGCTTGGATGGAGTGGATTTCTTCAAACCTTTTACGTCAATATGTAGAGGGTCCAACAAAGGATGGCGCAGTGCTGGACCTAGTTCTGGGGAATGAAGCCAGACAGGTGGCTGAGGTGGTGGGGGAGCATTTTAGAGATAGCGACCACAACATGGTACAGTTTAAGTTTGTTATGGACAAAGAAATAGACAAGTTGCAAAAAAATGTTTTGGAATTGGGGGAAGAGTAGATTTTAGTAAAACAAGGCAGGATCTGGCCAAGGTAGACTGGGAACAGCTACTTGTGGGGAAATCTACAGTGGGGGGGGGGGGGGTTCAAAAAGGAAATGGGGAGGGTACAGGCTCAACATGTTCCCTCTAGGGTGATAGGAAGGAGTAACAAGCCCAGAGAACCATGGATGACCAGAGATATTCAGATTACGATGTGAAGGAAAAGAGAGGCTTTTAACAGGTACAAGGGAAGCAAATCAGCAGAGGCATTAGTGGAGTACAGAAAGTGCAGGATGGAGCTTAAGAAAGCAATTAGGGGAGCAGAGAGGGGATATGAGAAAGGTCTAGCTGGTAAAAGTAGAGAAAATCCCAAGATATTCTATAAGTATATCAATGGAAACAGGATAACCAGGGAAAGAGAAGGGTCCATTAGGGACCAAGGGGGCAATCTATGGGTGGAGCCAGAGGACATCGCTAGAGTGCTGAATGAATACTTCACATCTGTCTTCACCCAAGAGAATGAGGATGAAGGTATCGAACTCGAGGAGAGAGACTGCGAGGTTCTTAAGCAAATTGATATAGGGAGTGAAAAGATATTGGAGGTGTTGGCAGGCTTAAAAGTGGACAAATCTCCAGGTCCAGGTGATTTGTGTCCCAGACTGCTGAGGGAGGCAAGGGAGGAGATCACAGGGTCTGTGACCTAAATTTTTAATTCCTCTTTGGCCAAGGGGTAGGTGCCAGAGGACTGGAGAACAGCTAATGTGGTTCCGCTATTTAAGAAGGGTTGTAGAGATAAGCCAGGGAACTACAGACCAGTGAGTCTCACGTCAGTGGTAGGGAAACTATTGGAGAAAGTTCTGAAGGAGAGTATCTATCTCCACTTGGAGAGGCAACGTTTGATCAGGGATAGTCAGCGTGGATTTGTCAGAGGGAGGTCATGCCTAACAAATTTGATTGAATTTTTTGAGGAGGTGACCAGGTGTTAGATGAGGTTGTTGCAGTTGATTTGGTTTATATGGATTTCAGCAAAACCTTTGACAAGGTCCCACATGGGAGACTTATAAAGAAGGCAAATACACATGGAGTACAGGGTAATTTGATAAGGTGGATTCAAAATTGCCTTAGTTGTAGGAGGCAGAGGGTGTTGACAGAAGGATGCTTTAGTTACATGGATGCCAGTGGCGTACCATAGGGATCTGTGCTGGGTCCCCTATTATTTGTCATCTACATAAACGGCATAGATGACTATGTGGGGGGTAGGATTAGTAAGTTTGCAGATGACACAAAGATTGGCCGCGTGGTTAATAGTGAAGTTGAGTATCTTGGGCTACAGGAAGATCTAGACGGGATGGTCAAATGGGCAGATAAATGGCAGATGGAATTTAACCCTGAAAAATGTGAGGTGATACACTTTGGGAGGAATAATTTGACAAGCAAGTATTCAATGAACGGCATGACACTAGGAAGTTCTGAGGAACAAAGGGACCTTGGTGTGTGTGTCCATAGATCTCTGAAGGCGGAGGGGCATGTTAGTGGGGTGGTGAAAAAGGCATATGGGACACTTGCCTTTTTCAATCGAGGCATAAATTACAAACGTAGGGAGGTCATGTTGGAGTTGTATTGAATCTTGGTGAGGCCACAGCTGGAGTACTGTGTGCAGTTCTAGTTGCCACATTATAGGAAGGATGTGATTGCACTGGAGGGGGTGCAGAGGAGATTCACCAGGATGTTGCCTGGGATGAAACATTTAAGTTATGAAGAGAGGTTGGTTAGACTTGGGTTGTTTTCATTGGAGCAGAGAAGACTGAGGGGCGACCTGATCGAGGTGTACAAGATTATGAGGGGCATGGACAGGGTGGATAGGGAGCAGCTGTTCCCTTAGTTGAAGGGTCAGTCACCAGGGGGCACAAGTTCAAGGTGAGAGGCAGGAGGTTTAGGGGGTATGTGAGAAAAAACTTTTTTACCCAGAGGGTAGTGGAGGCGGGTTGCTTCATACTCTTTAAAAAGTACCTGGAAGAGGACTTGGCCTGTCATAACATTCAAGGCTATAGGCCAAGTGCTGGTAATGGGATTAGGTAGGTAGGTCAGGTGTTTCTCATGTGTTGGTGCAGGCTCAATGGGCTGAAGGGCCTCTTCTGCATTGTGATCCTGTGAATGTTGTCCTTTCAGGCTATGCTGATGGGATTTAGATTTCTTCTCTGTCTTGTGCCTGTGAAAATTCTTATGTTAAATAAATGGGGGTTGTTTAATCAAAGTTCTTAGCAGACATAGGCCAACAATATGAAAACTGCTCCTTATAGAGCATTAATTGTCAATTTCAGAGAAAGCACAGGAGTGGCTGGTTTGGGAAATGGAAATGCCATACCAGTGAAAGAGGAGCAGTAACTCTTTAGCTGGCTGTGCTTTATCTGGGAGTGTTTGATTCTGAAACAACATTACAGATACAAACTTCTGTAATATGGGGCAACGTTTTCCCCCCATCGGGGAAGATGGACAGGTGGGGACGTGCATCCATTTAACATGGGTGGGTCAATTAAGGCCCGCCCAGTGTGACGTCCGCTTGGAAGTGCTGTGTGTTCCCTGTGCAGGTGGGGGGGGGGGTGGGGGGGAGCGGAGATTCCCTCAGCCGGGAATGCGCTCTTTCACGCATGCGCGCGGAAGAGTGCACAGGTTTCCCTGAGGCAAAGTGCTGCCTCAGGGAGATCGGCTCAAATGTGAAAAGCAGTTTAAAGAATAGAAAAAAATGTTACTGACATGTCCCCTCATGTGACACTGTCACATGAGTTGGGACATGTCCATAACTTTTATTTTTAAAATATCCTGAAATTTTTAAATCCCTCATGAAGCCTCATCCTGCCTGTGGATAAGGTTTCGTGCTTTTTCCAGTGCCTGTCACCACCAGGGTTCCTGGCCTGCCCACCAGCCTTAAGGCTGGACGGGCAGGTCCATTAATTGGCTTAATTAGTTTTTCAAAGGTCTTAAGTGGCCGTTGACAGTTCAGCGGGTGTACAGCCAACTCGGCTACGTGCCTGCTGAACTGAAAATCTAAATGACACGGGTGACTTCAGGACGCACGCCCGACCTCACTCTGTGTTGGCGAGCGCCCCCCCCCCCCCACCCCACCCCCAACCTTCGCTCGCCGGCCGGAAGATGCAGCCCATAGGAAAGCAGAACTGATGTCAGCAGTGATCCTGTGGCCTCATAATTATCATTGACCCTCCAGGGTGTTTGGTACACAGCTTACCTCCCTATTTGCCCACTATTACCATCGATTGGGTTCCTGTTCCTTGTTTCTGAAAAATTCTGTGCGCCTCTACCTTGTACCCCTGGATGCCTGAAAAACATCCAATGTGGAGTAAAGTTATGGTGAGAGGACAAGTAGATGGGATTGATGTCTGAGAAAAATCTTGGGCAAAATAGCCTTTTCTTATTTTTAAATATTCTAACGTCTTTGTGTCTTTATTAAAAAGAATGAACACAAAATGAATCCCATGCAATTAGTTACAGAAGACAGCAGATGGCGCTCTTTGTTCAGAAAATATGCCGGAATATCTCAATAGCATTGGCATAATAACAAATTATCTCATCTTGAGTTAGAAATATGTGAATAAATTTCCAGCTATCAAAACATTCAAGGGCATTTAGGGATGGGCAATAAACACTGGCCTAGCCGGCGACGCTGACATCCTGTGAACGCATTAAAAAAAAGTGCTTGAGACTTTGTGCTTCTTGGGGCTTGGCTGCAGATGTAACCAACGATTTCCCCCAAAGCTGCACTGATTCTTATACTGGAGCTTTCCATATTCCTCACTAGAACTTGTATTTTACATTGAATCTTATAAGACAGCTGTGCCCAGACACCATTCTCCCTTATAAGCAGTCCAATTGAAATCAGAATCTTTAGATTCTACAGAAGGCAAGTATTGTTCAGGACCAGTAGCAACCAGCTGCCTGGTCTTCAGCAGAAAATTGGTTATCCTTCTCTGTGCACTGTGACTCACCCAATAATGCCTCCTGACTCTCACTTTCAACATATTCCAGGCATGTATGGCTGATTTATATGGGGCCTTCCTGCCATCAGATAGAAAGAGGATCACCCTCCTGCCTGGTTGTCATTAGCTTCACCGGCAGCTCCACAGCTGCCTTACAAAAACAGTTATTGATTATCAGGTTATACAAACACACTTCCCAGGAACCACCAGTAAAACTTAGAAAATAGGAGCAGGAAGAGGTCATTCGGCCCTCTGAGCCTGCTCCGCCATTCAATATGATCACTGCTAATCCCCTATCTCAACGCTGTACTCCCACACTCTTCCCATACCCCTTGATGTCTTTAGAGTCTAGAAATCTTTCTATTTCCTTCTTAAATATATTCTGTGACCTGGCCTCCACAGCCCTCTGTGGTAGAGAATTCCACAGGTTCACCACCCTCTGAGTCAGTTGTAAATGGTCTACCCTTTTTTATTCGTTCACAGGATGTGGGCTTCGCTGGCTGGGCCAGCATTTATTGACCATCCCTAGTTGCCCTTGAGAAGGTGGTGGTGAGCTGCCTTCCTGAACCGCTGCCGTCCATGTGGTGTAGGTACACCCACAGTGCTGTTAGGGAGGGAGTTCCAGGATTTTGACCTAACAACAGTGAAGGAATGGCGATATATTTCCAAATCAGGATGGTGAGTGACTTGGAGTGGAACTTCCAGGTGGTGGTGTTCCCGTATATCTGCTGCTCTTGTCCTTCAAGATGGTAGTGGTTGTGGGTTTGGAAGGTGCTGTCTCAGGAGCCTTGGTGAATTCCTGCACTGCAACTTGTAGACGGTACACACTACTGCTACTGTGCGTCAGTGGTGGAGGGAGTGAATATTTGTGGATCTGGTGCCAATCAAGCAGGCTGCTTTGTCCTGGCTGGTGTTGAGCTTCTTCAGTGTTGTAGGAGCTGCACTCATCCAGGCAAGTGGGATGTATTCCATCACACTCCTGACTTGTGCCTTGTAGATGGTGGACAGGCTTTGGGGAGTCAGGAGATGAGTTACTCATCACATAATTCCTAGCCTCTACCTGCTTTTGTAGCCACAGCATTTATACGGCTAGTCCAGTTCAATTTCTGGTCAATGGTAACCCCCCCAAGGTGTTGATAGTGGGGGATTCAGTGATGACAATGCCATTGAACATCAAGGGGCGATGGTTGGATTCTGTCTTGTTGGAGACGGTCATTGCCTGGCACTTGTGTGGCGCAAATGTTACTTGCCACTTGTCAGCCCAAGCCTGGATATTGTCCAGGTCTTGCTGCATTTGGACATGGACTGCCTCAGTATCTGAGGGGTCACGAATGGTGCTGAACATTGTGCAATCATCAGCAAACATCCCCACTTCTGACCTTATGATGGAAGGAAGGTCATTGATGAAGCAGCTGAAGATGGTTGGGCCTAAGACACTACCCTAAGGAACTCCTGTAATGATGTCCTGGAGCTGAGATGACTGACCTCCAACAACCACAACCATCTTCCTCTGTGCTAGGTATGACTCTAACCAGCAGAGAGTTTTCCCCCTGATTCCCATTGACTCCAGTTTTGCTAGGGCTCCTTGATGCCACACTCGGTCAAATGCTGCCTTGATGTCAAGGGCGGTCACTCTCACCTCACCTCGGGAATTCAGCTCTTTTGTCCATGTTTGAACCAAGGCTGTGATGAGGTCAGGAGCTGAGTGGCCCTGGCAGAACCCAACAGGGCAGCAGGTTATTGCTTGTTAGCACTGTTGATGACCCCTTCCATGACTTTACTGGTGATCGAGAGTAGACTGAAGGGGCTGTAATTGGCTGGGTTGCATTTGTCCTGCTTTTTGTGTACAGGGCATACCTGAGCAATTTTCCACATAGCCGGGTAGATGCTAGTACTGGAACTGCTTGGCTCAGGACACGGCAAGTTCTGGAGCATAAGTCTTCAGTACTATTGCCGGAATATTGTCAAGGCCCATAGACTTTGCAGTATCCAGTGCCTTCAGCCGTGGAGTGAATTGAATTGGCTGAAGACTGACATCTGTGATGCTGGGGACCTCTGGAGGAGGCCGAGATGAATCATCCACTCGGCACTTCTGGCTGAAGATTGTTGCGAATGCTCCAGCTTTTATCTTTTGCACTGCTGTGCTGGGCTCCTCCATCATTGATTATGGAAATATTTGTGGAGCCTCCTCCTGCAGTGAGTTGTTTAATTGTCCACCACAATTCATGACTGGATGTGGCAGGACTTCAGAGCTTAGATCTGATCCGTTGGTTGAGGGATCGCCTAGCTCTGTCTATCACTTGCTGCTTATGATGTGGCACGCAGGTAGTCATGTGTTAAAACCTCACCAGGTTGATACCTCCTTTTCAGGTATGCCTGGTGCTGCTCCTGGCATGCCCTCCTGCACTCTTCCCTGAACTAGGGTTGATGCCCTGGCTTGATAATGGCAAACTCAGATTGTGTTCAAGTACAATTCTGCTGTTGCTGATGGCCCACAGCGCCTCATGGATGCCCAGTCTTGAGTTGCTAGAATTGTTCAAAATCTATCCCATTTAGCATGGTGGTAGTGCCACACAACACAAAGGAGGGTATCCTCAATGTGAAGTCTCCACAATGACTGTGTGGTGGTAACTGCTGCTGATACTGTCATGGACAGATGCATCTGTGGCAGGCAGGTTGGTGAGGATGAGGTCAAGTATGTTTTTCCTTCTGTTGGTTCCCTCACCACCTGTCGCAGACTCAGTCTAGCAGCTATGACATTTATGACTCGGTCAGCTTGGTCAGTAGTGGTGCTACCGAGCCACTCTTGGTGATGGGCATTAAAGCCCCCCAACCATAGTACGTTCTGCACTTTTGCCACCCTCAGTGCTTCCTCCAAATGATGTTCAACATGGAGGAGGACTGATTCATCAGCTGAGGGAGGGCAGTGTGTGGTAATCAGCAGGAGGTTTCCTTGCCCATGTTTGACCTGATGCCATGAGAGTTCATGGGGTCCGGAGTCGATGTTGAGGACTCCCAGGGAAACTCCCTCCTGAATGTATACCACTGTGCTGCCACCTCTGCTGGGCCTGTCCTGCCGGTGAGACACATACCCAGGGATGTAGATTGTGGTGTCTGGGACATTATCTGTAAGGTATGATTCCGTAAGACTGACTATGTTAGGCTGTTGCTTTACTAGTCTGTGAGACAGCTCTCCCAACTTTGGCACTAGGCCCAGATGTTAGGAAGAAGGACTTTGCAGAGTTTACTATTATCGTTTTCGGTGCCTAGGTCGATGCTGGGTGGTCCGTCCAGTTTAATTCCTATTTTGAGACCTCGATACAACTGAGTGGCATTTTAAGAGTCAATCACATTGCTGTGGGTCTGGACCAGGTAAGGAAGACAGGGAATTAGTGAACCAGGAGGGTTTTTACAACAATTGACAATGGTTTCATGGTCATTATTGGACTTTTAATTCCAGATTTTTATTGGATTCAAATTCCACCATCTGCCCTGGCAGGATTCAAACCTGGGTCCCCAGAGCATTCCCCTGGGTCCCTGGATTACTAGTCCAGCGACAATACCACTACACCATCGCCTCCCCTTATATCCCCTTATATCCTGCGATAACCTCGTATCCTGAGATTGTGACCCCTTGTTCTAGACCCCCACCGCAGCCAGAGGAACTATCATTCTTGCTTCCAGTCTCTCCATCCCTGTCAGAATCTTATACGTTTCAATGAGAACTCCTCTCATTCTTCTAAACTCCAATGAATACAGGCCTAGTCGGCCCAATCTCTCCTCATATGATAATCCTGCCATCCCAGGGATCAGTCTGGTCAATCTTCGTTGCCCTCCCTCTATGGCAAGTATATCCTTTCTTAGGTAAGAAGACCAAAACTGCACTCCAGGTGTGGTCTCACCAAGGCCCTGTACACCTGCAGTAAGACATCCTTGTTCCTGAACTCAAGTCCTCTCACAATGAAGGCCAATGTACCATTTGCCTTCTTAACTGCTTGCTGCACCTGCATGCTTGCTTTCAGTGATTGGTGTACAAGAACACCCAGGTCCCTTTGTACATCAACATTTTCCAATTTATCACCATTTAAATAATACTCTGCCATTCTGTTTTTCCTACCAAAGTAGATAACTTCGCACTTATCCACATTATACTGCATTTGCCATGTATTTACCCACTCACTCAACTTGTACAAATTGCCTTGAAGCCTCTTAACAACTTCCTCACCATTAACATTCCCACCTAGTTTTGTGCCGTCAGCAAACTTGGAAATGTTAATTTGGTTCCCCCATCCAAGTTGTTGATATATATTGTGAATAGCCTATTTCCTCTTTAAGATTTAAAGGCTGAGTTTAAGAAGAAGCAAAGTCACAAGATTTGCTGGCTTCCTAAAAGGCAAGCTGCCAGGAGCAGCAAGATTCACACTGGCAGTTTGTCCAAAGATAAATAAGGCATTATCATCAAATAGTTTGGGATATCCAATTATGTCATTAGACGGATGGTGCAAGCATTCTGTCCACTGCCCAACAATCTACACTCCTCATTAAAATGAGATCCATGGAGGAAATGAACCCATTCATCTTCTGCAGCCCCAGAAGTCTGTGGTATACATGGAAGAAATTTCTGGGCAGTCTAACAACTGTATGCGAGTAAATAAGGGAAATCACTATTTATATAGAGCCTTTCACAATTTCACTACATCCCAGAGCACCTTACTGACAACGAAGTGACTCTGAATTGTAGTCACTGTCGTAATGTAAGGAAAATGTGTCAGTCAGTTTGCATAAGTGCAAGGTCCCTCAAACTGCAATGTGATTTTGGCCAAATAATCGGTGTTGTTTGAGGGATAAATATTGGCCAGGAGGCCTGGAGGTGTCAAGGAATAGTGATGTGAGATTTTTTTTATGCCCAGCTGACAGAACAGACTGGGCCTTGGCTCAACATCTCATCCAAAAGACAACTGGTTCAGCACTCTCTCGGTACTGCATGAGAATGTCAGCCTAGATTATTTGCTTATATATTTGGCCTGTGGCTTGACCCCATAATCTTCTGCTTCAGAGGTAAAGTGCTACCATTGAGCCAAGGTTGACACGACAAATAAATTTATAAACATGTTATTTGTTTCTACTCAAGTACATCCGGTGCCTTATAAATCAGGCTATTACTTTTAGAGATTTTTAAAATCTGACTTACATTGGCTAGAACTTCAGATTTCCTGGCAAAGTGCACTTTTTGATGTTTCGACTCATATCATAGGACTGACAGCTTTAGATCCTTTCATCTGGATCCAGGTGAATGCCTCTCAAATAGATGTGTTTCCAATATTTAGACTATTTTAAGTATTGCTTAAAACTAGCATCCCAAAGTAAACAGGAAATTGAGGCATAAATGTAGCAACACAACTGAAGTATCATCCTGTTGCTGGGCAGACGTGGACTATTTTTAAACACTTAAATGCAGACTCAAATTTATCTTGATTGCAACCTGGAATACAAAGGGAAACAATTTGAAAGTATTTCATTTTAGACCTGAGTAAGTTCTCTTCCCATCCCGCCACTACTAACATGCATCGTAAATAATACAACTGATGAATAAATACATAACAAATAAAGACATATAATAAAGCATGGAGCAATAAAAGGTAAGCCAGCCTCCCAAACCTGGTCACCCCCAAGACCATTTACCATCAAACTCTATGACCGACTCTACCCACCTTTTCCATTTCCTGGCGGAAATTGAATGATTGATCGTTCCTATAGCTAATTAAAAGCATAAGTCCCCAGTATTCAGCTATCCCCACAATCCAGGGTTTTCAGATCAGGTTACTCCAGGCTCTTGCAAGAACTCAGCTGTTTACAAATTCTCTAAAGGGATGAGATCCACTGAATGGATAGCAGCCAGACCACTGTGTGGATATTGGAGCTCAAGCTCTTGTACCACAATATTACTAAGCGAGTTGAATTCTTTTTAAAATGCAGCTGCAACAGCATTACTTATTGCCAAGACCACCAGTTTACGGTAAGAATGGATGGAATCACAGAAATCTATGCCTAGAACATAAATGAAAGCCTCAGAATCCCTTGGAATAAAAATAGAATTTAAGCTATTCAGTTACCTAAAGCCTTTCGAATAAACAGATGGAATTGTGAATTGTGAATGCAATCCCTAAAATACCTCCTGAATCCCATGTAAGAACAAAGAACAAAGAAAAGTACAGCACAGGAACAGGCCTTTCGGCCCTCCAAACCTACGCCGATCATATTGCCTGTCAACTAAAACATTTTGCACTTCCGGGGTCCCTATCCCTCTATTCCCATCCTATTCGTGTATTTGTCAAGCTGCCTCTTAAACACCACTATCATACCTGCTTCCACCACCTTCTCTGGCAGTGAATTCCAGACACTCACTACCCACTGCGTAAAAAAACTTGCCCCGCACAGCTCCTCTATAGTTTTCTCTTCTCACCCTAGTAATTGACTCTTCCATGATGGGATAAAGCTTCTGACTATCTACTCTGTCCATGCCACTCATAATTTTGTAAACTTCTATCAAGTCGCCCGTCAATCTCTGTCGCTCTAGTGAGAACAATCCAAGTTTCTCCAACCTCTCCTTCATAGCTAATAACCTCCAGACCAGGCAACATCCTGGTAAACCTCCTCTGCACCCTCTCCAACGCCTGCATATCCTTCTGGTAATGTGGTGACCAGAATTGCACGCAATATTCCAAGTGTGGCCTAACCAAGGTTCTATACAGCTGCAGCATGACTTCCCAGCTTTTATACTCAATACCCCTGCCGATGAAGGCAAGCATGCCATATGCCTTCCTGACTACATTATCCACCTGCGTTGCCACTTTCAGTGACCTGTGGACCTTTACACCCAGATCCCTCTGCCCGTCAATGCACTTAAGGGTTCTGCCATTTACTGTATAATTCCTGCCTGTATTAGACCTTCCAAAATGCATTACCTCGCATTTGTCCAGATTAAACTCCATCTGCCATTTCTCCGCCCAAGTCTCCAACCGATCTATATCCCATTGTATCCTTTGACAATCCTCTTCAGTATCTGCAACTCCTCCAACCTTAGTGTCATCTGCAAACTTACTAATTAGCCCAGTTACATTTTCCTCCAAATCATTTATGTATACTACAAACAGCAAAGGTCCCAGCACTGACCCTGCGGAACATCACTAGTCACAGCTCTCCATTCAGAAAAGCACCTTTCCACTGCTGCCCTCTGTCTTCTGTGACCAAGCCAATTCTGTATCCATCTTGTCAGCTCACCTCTGATCCCGTGCGACTTTACCTTCTGTACCAGTCTGCCATGAGGGACCTTGTCAAAGGCCTTACTGAAATCCATGTATATAACATCCACTGCCCTTCCATCGTCGATCATCTTTGTCACTTCCTCGAAAAGCTCGATCAAGTTAATGAGACATGACCTCCCCTTCACAAAACCATGCTGCCTCTCGCTAATACGCCCATTTGCTTCCAAATGGTAGTAAATCCTATCACAAAGAATCTTCTCCAATAATTTCCTTATCACCGACGTAAGGCTCACCGGCCTGTAATTTCCTGGATTATCCCTGCTACCCTTCTTAAACAATGGAACAACATTGGCCATTCTCCAGTCCTCTGGGACCTCACCCATAGCCAGTGAGGATACAAAGATTTCTGTCAAGGCCCCAGCAATCTCCTCCCTTGCCTCCCTCAGTACTCTGGGGTAGATCCCCTCTGTCCCTGGGGACTTATCCACCTTAATATTCTTCAAGACGCCTAACACCTCTTTTTTGATCTCAACATGATCCAGGCTATCTACACACTCTTCCCTAGACAAATCGACCGCTAAGTCCTTCTCTTTGGTGAATACTGATGATAAGTATTCATTTAGTATCTCTCCGATTTCTTCTGGCTCCACACACAGATTCCCACCTCTGTCCCTGAGTGGGCCTACCCTTTCCCTGGCTACCCTCTTGTTTTTTACATATGTATAAAAGGCCTTGGGATTTTCCTTAATCCTGGTTGCCAATGACTTTTCATGACCCTTTTTAGCCCTCCTGACTCCTTGCTTAAGTTTCTTCCTACTTTCTTTGTATTTTCCATGGGCTTCATCTGTTCCCACCCTTCTAGCCCTTATGAATGCTTCCCTTTTCTTTTAGACTAATCGCACAATATCCTTCATTATCCAAGGTTCCTGAAACTTGCCATGCTTATCCTTCATCCTAGCAGGAACATGCCAGTCCTGAATTCTTATCAACTGACCTTTGAAAGCCCCCCACATGTCAGTTGTTGATTTGCCCTCAAACATCTAATCTAGATTCCTCAGTTCCTGCCTAATATTGTTATAATTAGCCTTCTCCCAATTAAGCACCTTAACCTGTTATCCTTAACCATCAGTACCTTGAAACTTACTGAATTATGGTCACTTTTCCCGAAATGCTCTCCTACTGAAACTTCGACCACCTGGCCGGGTTCATTCCCTAATACCAGATCCATTATTGCCCCTTCCCTAGTTGGACTATCTACATATTGTCTCAGGAAGCCCTCCTGGATGCACCTTACAAATTCTGCACCATTCAAACCCCTAGCACTAAGTGATTCCCAGTCAATATAGGGAAGGTTAAAATCACCCACCACAACACCTATTGCTTTTACATCTTTCCAAAATCTGCCTACATAACTGTTCCTCAATCTCCCACCGGCAATTGGGAGGCCTATAGTAAACCCTCAACATTGTGTCTGCACCCTTCCTATTCCGGAGCTCTACCCATATTGCCTCGCTGTGTGAGCCCAACGAGGTGTCCTCCTGTCATACAGCTGTGATATTCCCCTTAACCAGCAGTGCAACTCCCCACCTCTTCTATATCCCTCTCTATCCTGCCTGAAACATCTAAATCCTGGAACATTTATCTGCCAATCCTGTCCATCCTTCAACCAAGTCTCTGTAATAGCAATAACACCATAGTCCCAAGTACTAATCCAAGCTCTAAGCTCTTCTGCCTTGCCTGTTATACTTCTCGCATTGAAACGAATGCATTTCAGACCCCCAGTCCCACTGTGTTCAGTAATTTCTCCCTGCCTGCCCTTCCTCTTAGTTCTACTGGCCATATTCACTGTTTCCCAGTCCTTTACTTCACCTACTGACCTATTGCTCTGGTTCTCACCCCCCTGCCATACTAGTTTAAACCCTCCCGAGTGACACTAGTAAACCTCGCAGCCAGGATATTGGTGCCCCTTCAGTTTAGATGCAACCCGTCCTTCTTGTACAGGTCCCACCTGCCCCAGAAGAGATCCCACTGATCCAGATATCGGAAACCCTCCTTCCTACACCATCTGTTCAGCCATGTGTTCAGCTGTACTATCTTCCTATTTCTAGGCAACATACCATCCTGGTGTCTCTTTCATGACCACAGAAGTGCCTATCTGAGCCCCTGACTATGGAGTCCCCTATGACAATTGCTCTTCTGTGCTTTGACCCCCCCGCTGAACAACAGAGGCAGCCGTGGTGCCACTGCTCTAGCTACTGCTGTTGTTTTCCCCTGATAGCCATCCCCCCAACAGTATCCAAAATGGTAAACCTGTTAGAGAGGGGGACAGCCACAGGGGATTTCTGCACTGACTGCCTGCCCCTTCTAGCGGTCACCCATCTATCTGTCTGTACCTTGAGTGTGACTACATCTGTAAAACTCCTGTCAATGACACTTTCTACCACCTGAATGCTCCTAAGCGCATCCAACTGCTGGTCCAGCCGATCCATGCGGCCTGTGAGGAGCTGCAATTGGGTACACTTCCCGCAGATGTAGTTGTCCAGGACACTTGAAGCGTCACAGATTTCCCACATCCCACAGGTGAAGCCCTTCACCCCAGCAACTGCCATTTCTAGAACTATTTAATAAATTAATTTAAATCTAATAACTGCTTATTTTATTGGCAATGAGATCCTAATTCTCAAGTTAGCTAACTCATGCTACTCTTTTAGCAAGACCTGTCAACTAATATCTACCAGTTGTTGGTTCTGACATGGAGCTCAACAACTGGATCCTCTCCCTCCCCTTTCAGATTCTTTTCCAGCCATTTCATGATGTCCTTTCCCTGGCAACCCATCCTTCAGATCTCTCAATCCTGACTGCAAAGATTATCTATCTAATTATAGAGTCCCTTAAACTACAGACTTTCTACTCTGCATCATTGGGCACTCTCCTGCTCCATGGTCCCTTGGGCAACATTCCGGCAGTTCCTCCCACAGTCTTTCTCCTTTTTCTCATAGGGATCACACCTGGGATCTCTTCATCTGCATGGATTGGGTAAATAGGTTGGCATCTTTTTCCTACTCAGCTACTGAGAGAATTGTTTCACTACGATTTGAATTCTAAATATAACTAAAAGATCCACTTAAATAAATGAAAAATTGTGATAAACTGACAAAACTGGTTTGTGTACCATATCATAATTGTGTCTTTTGAAGTTCAAAAGTGGCTGCATCTTTAAGTTTGCTGTCTTGTTTAGTCTCTGCATTTTTATGACTGTCTCTCTTCCCTTCTTGATTGTGAATTTGACTTTTGCTTGAATGTTTGACCAAGTGCTGGTATTTGATCTATCCTGAATGCCATGTTCAGTTTCCTCCTCAGTGTGAGGCTTTATTGTCACCTCAGTCATGTGCTTTGCTTCCTCCTCAGTTGAAAGAAGTAAGTTAACATGTAACCACAGTAAAGTAGTAGCCTTGTCTGTAGTGTACTGACCAGTGCCACCCATGGGGGACGAAAGTCACTTTGATTTCAAAAAAATGATCCATTTTGGGTCTGGATGTCTTCAATAGAAGAGAACTGCAAACCATGCTGCCAGTGGATATTTATTGACAAGTTACGTTATTTACGGGGGCAGACTTTAGCAGGACTGCATTAGAACCTTCTTCCTTCAGGTTCCAGTTACGTGTTATTTGGCATCGTCTGACCAGGCTCCTGGCTGTGTCAGTTGAAATTTGCCTTGTCTATTATAATATTGCACCATAGGCTAAACAAGAAATCAAAGGCTTTGATGACCTCTTTGTATTTCACAGTTTCTTCATCAGCCTCCATCTTCTTAAAATGTCATCAGCACAGCTGCTGATTGCATAGAGGAAAAGCACTGACCAGATCCCCTTCTGGTTTCTGACTGAGTCCAGAGGCAGTCCGGTATCAAGGCCAGTTTCTCCACTGCGCAGCTTAATCAAGGCCCTCCACGAGATCCAGGGACTTTCTCCATAGCTCTGTGCACTTGTAGTCGGATGTTGTGGGGTTTCGGTAACAATTCGGTCTCCATTTGCTGCTATGGGCATTTCTTGAGAGTGCTTTGCTGAGCTGTTTTTCTGCTTTCCTGCCTTTCTCAGCATCAACAGGGATCCTTAAAAAAATGGTTTGCAGACCACTGCCACCATGTATTAATATCACAGCTGGGGTCTGGGTGTCTTCAATAGAAGAGAGCTGGAAACCATGATGTTGCCAACAAGTGAACATTTATTGACTATTTACATTATTTACAGAGATGGGCTTTAGCAGGATTGCATTAGAACCTTCTTCCCTCATCTGTTACATGCGATCTGGCATCATCTGACATCACTGATGATGCACTCAAGCTGTTAGCATAATAGTTATTAAACCTTTATACTGCATATCTCACTCCTGAAAATAATCACTGTTCCACATGTCAAAATATCACTCATAATTTTTGAAGCTACCATTGTGAATACATTTCTTCAATGCCCACTGCTCCTTCCTGATTTGCTAAGATCTCTTTAGTCTCTGATGAAGCCCTGTTAAAGGATTTTTCTTTCTTAAGATGCATTCATATCTACTTTGTATAAATTATAGAAAAATGCATCTGGCATCAGAAGGAAAAAAACACCCCAAGTTTATCCCAAATACTATGGATTATCATCCACACAAAAGCGCTGATCTTCCAGAGCAGTTGCTTGTTTGGTTGCCTCATGTTCAAAAGTGTCAGTAAGCCACCATCTCCTCGTCCAGACCAATAGGCCTAGATATTCAATGGCACTGCTCTTGTCTTTCAGGTGCTAAAGAGGCATCTAAGCCTCTAATATGTTGAGCGGGATATGCATCCTTATTGTGAGCTAAAAAATGTGTAGCCCACCATGTTGGTGTATGCAATAAAATGGGTATCCAGAGTCCATGCCTGGAACAGGCATCATACCCTTTGAATTTGCATATAAGGAGCCTAAAGTCTGTTTGAATCTACAATCTGAGGGAGCCAGCATCACCACAGCTTCATTTAAGAAAAACAGGCCTACGTATAGCTTAGCTGATGGTCCTTAAAGGAGCCTCTGTATGCTGCCACCAAAAAGGTAAGTCTATTGAAATATTTACCAGAATGTTAAGCTTGGAGGAGCAGGACTGCTCCCTGAGGCTCCACATTAAAAATGTGAGTTGCTGTTGGCTACCCCTCCCACCTCTCCAAATGCAAACCAGAATTCTCCGCCTCGGAGAGTTCGACCTTTCGGTGTCCGCGGCCTCAGTCTCGGCCTCAGGGCGAACGTGTGAGCTGTGGCACCGTTAGTGGCCCAGCCGCCTTTGTTCCCGGCACGGCTGTCATCGCCTCGTGGAAAAATTTATGCAGAGAAACACTTTTGACCACAAATCCTCAGGCAGTGGTCGGCACGTAACGTCTTAGAGGCCCTGCGGGAAAAGGAGAGGGTGGATCCTGTGGCTCCCTGAGCAGACTGTCAAAGTCATTTGGCAGAATGCCTCATCGCCAGAACTTTCCAACAAGCACCAAGATGTAGCTTGGCTGGTGGTGAGGAAGACCCTCCCCGTCAGATCCTTCCAACACGCCAGGAGTCTCACCCCCTCTGCACGTTGCCCTCGAGGTGGTTGTGGTGGGGACGAGACCATTGTTCACCTCCTTGTGGATTGTGCCTTTGCAAAGAAGGTCTGGAGAAAGATGCAGTGTTTTTTGTCGAGGTTCATCCCAAGCAGTTCTGAGACACAAGATTCTGTGCTCTACGGGCTGTTCCCAGGGACACACACCAAGACAAACATCAACTGCAGCTGGAGGATCATCAACTCGGTGAAAGACGATCTTTGGTCTGCCCGAAACTTGTTGGTCTACCAGTGCAAAGTGTTGTCCCCGACCGAGTGTTGCAGACTGGCACATTCCAAAGTCCAGGACTACGTGCTGAGGGATGCGCTAAAGCTTGGGGCAGCCACCGCAAAGGTGAAATGGGGAAAGGTCGCTGTCTAAGACCAAGGGGTTGGGAATTGTACAGACTCCTCGGGCTGTACGGCTCACAATGAATGTATGCATTGAATTCTAATTGTATTATAATTGCATTGAAGCACCTCAGAGTGCAACATGATGTATGTTGATAACTCCAATACCATTGCACTGTCTGACTGTCTGTAATGACCATATTGAAATGATGGTAATATTCATTGCTTGTATTGAAGCACCTTGTGATCCATGTGTAAAAGTTGAATCTGCTTATACGTTTTGTGATGGCGATATTGAAATGTTTTGTAATGTTCTTCCAGATATTTTATGAATAAAGTATATATTTTTTTAAAATTGCAAAATCAAACACCCCCACCCAATTATCGCCATCATCTTCACCAATCCAATCCATTGCTACTCTCTCTCGATTAGTCCCGCTCTTCTGAGTGCTTTCCTTCCTGTCACCTCCTCTCCCAGTCCCATTTAGGGACTTATCTGAGGACTGCAACCAGTGACGCAGTCCTCTGATCTCCAAGACCCCTTCTCTGGCAAACTGCCTGGGGATAACCATTGGTGTCCATAGCACACCAATCCAATGATAATGAGATCCAAAGCCCAATATTAGGCGCACTTTGGGCCTATCCATTGAGGCACAGGGGTCATTCACTGCACACAAATTTTGTGGCCACAAATAAATTTTTACCCCGCAATGACCATAATGAAGATGCTGCTGAGAGGATTCAGATATTTAATATAAATATATATATGGATCTGACAGAGGAGTTTCCCAAAGGGCCATATTTCTAACAACATGTGTACAGCGTATAGGACAATTATATTCAGAGCCAGAGCCGCTGGCCAGATTCAGAACCAAAGTATTGGCTGTCACACATGGACAAGTTCTAACGCACAATCTCTAGCATGTGGCATGGCCAGATAGGCTGTAGCACACAGACATGCTCATTTTCACACAAATGATGAGGGAAACAGAGGGCAGAATATTACGCTCGGCTTGCGGGCGCACGCCCGACATGCCCGAGCGTAAAATGATACGCGATGGCGTCAGGCGTGTGTCCCGACATCATCGCGCACTCACGCGACATTTCATTCGACCGTCCCAACTGGAGTCGGCGTACAGTTGGCGGGCAGGTGAAAAGGCCAGGCAAGTAAACATTAACCAAAATTTTATTTTGTAATTAAAAACATGTCCCATTTCATCAGACCAGTATACTTATTTCCCAGCTTTTACTGCTTTTTTCCTTCTGCGAGTATCAAGGATGTCACCAAGTGGCTACAGGACATTCTTCTGGGGGAGGGTGAGCAGCCAGAGGTTGTGTCGTGGTCACATTGTTACCAATGACTTAGGTAGGAAGAGGGATGTGCTCCTGCAATCAGAATTTAGGGAGCTAGGTCAAAAATGAGCAAGCAGGACCTCAAGTGTAGTCATCTCCGCATTATTCCCAGTGCCACATGCAAGTGAGTACAGAACGAAGAGGATAAGGCAGATGAATGTGTGGCTGGAAAGATGGTGCAGGAGGGAGGGCTTCAGATTCCTGCGACACTGGGACTGTGGGGAAGATGGCACCTGTGCAAGCCAGATAGGTTGCACCTGAACAGAGCCGGGACTGAGTTACTTGTGGGGCATTTTGTTAGTGCTGTTGGGAGGGCTTTAAACTAACTCGGCAAGGGTGTGGGGACCAGGAGAGAATATTAGAGAGGAATAGCAGGTGCACAAAATACTGGGAGCACTAGAATAGAGAATAGGGAGAAAGTCATGAAGTCTAAATCAGGGTTACTGTGCATGTATGTGAATGCACAGAGCATAGTAAATGAGACTGGGGAGTTACAAGCGCAGATTGCCATGTAGAAATGTGATGATGTGGCGATGACAGAGACCTGACTCAAGGAAGGGCAGAACTGGGTTTTAAATATTCCTGGGTACAAGGTGTTCAGAAAAGATAGGAAAGGAAGAAAAGGAAGAAGGGTGGCAGTATTGGCTAAGGAGAACATTGCAGTGCTGGAGGAAGAGGATGCCCCAGAGGGTTCAAGGACAGAATCAATTTGGCTAGAGCTAAGGAACAAACAAAGTTCAATTACATTGCTCGGTGTAGTCTATAAGCCACCAACTAGTGGGAAGGATGTAGAGGAACAAATCTGCAGGGAAATTACAGAGAGATGCAGACATTGTAGATTAGTTATAATCGGGGACTTTATTTACCTGAATGTAGACTGGGACAGTGGTAGTGTAAAGGACGGAGATGAGCAAGAGTTCCTGGATTGTGTTCAGCAGAATTTTCTACAGCAGTATGTATTCAACCCAACAAGAAAGGATGCACTGTTGGACCTGGTCCTTGGAAATGAGATGGGCCAAGTAGATCAAGTGTCATTGGGGGACATTTAGGAGGCAGTGATCATCGTATCATAAGGTTTAGGATAAAAGGACAGTATAAAAGGACTATGTGCAATCCAGAGTAAGGAGAGAGCCGACTTCCGAGGGGCAAGAACGGAGCTAGGCCGGATGGACTGGAAAAACTGTAGCTGAACAATGGGCTACCTTCAAAGAAGAAATGGTTCAGGCACAGTCAAGGTATATTCCCTCAAAAGGGAAAGGGAGTGCAAACAAATCCAGAGCTCCCTTGATGACAAGGGAGATAGCGATTAAGACAAAGAAGAAAAAGTGTGATTATGACAGATGTCAGCTAGAAAATACAATTGAGAACCAAGTGGAATACAGAAGGTTCAGAGGAGAGGTGAAAAAGCAGAGAAGAGAAGCAAAGAGGGGTTATGAGTAAAGACTGGCAGCCAACATAAGGGGGAATCCCAAAATCTTCTATCGGCCCACAAATTGTAAGAGGATGGTAAAAGGAGGAGTAGGGCCAGTTAGAGACTAATAAGGGGATTTACACATGGAGGTAGGGGGCATGGATGAGGTGTTAAATTAATACTTTGCATCTGTCTTTACCAAGGAAGCAGATGTTACCGAGGCCACAGTGACAGAGGAGGAAACTCTGTCAATAGAAGTGTCCAAAATTATAAGGAGGAAATGTTGGATAAACTGTCAGTACTTAAAATTACCAAGGCACTGAGGCTGGGTGAGATGATCCAAGGATATTGAAGGAAGTTAGAGAGGAAATTGCAGGGGCACTGGCCATGATCTTCCAGTCTTCCCTAGGCTCAGGGGAGGTGCCAGAGGACTAGAGAATTGCAAACAGTACTCCCTTGTTCAAAAAAGGTTGTAAGGATAAGCCGAACAATTACAGACCAGTCAGTTTAACTTCAGTGGTGGGCAAGGTTCTAGAAACAATTATTCAGGATAGAATTAATAGTCACATGGAAAAATATAGGTTGATTAGAAAAAGCCAGCATGGATTTCTAAAGAGGAAATCATGTTTAACTAACTTGCTGGAGTTTTTTTATAGAGGTAACAGAAAAGGTCAATGAGAGTAATGCTGTTGATGTGGTGTACATGGACTTCCAAAGGGCATTTGATACAGTGCCACAAAACAGATTCATGAGAAAAGTTATAGCTCATGGAATAAAAGGGACATTAGCAACGTGAATACAAAATTGACCGAGTAATAGGAAACAGGGAGTAATGGTCAATGGATATTTTTCAGGTTGGAGGAAGGTTTGTAGTGGAGATCCCCAGGGATCGGTATTTGTTTTTCCTGATATATATTAAGATGGCGTGTAGGGGACAATTTCAAAGTTGGGGATGATATGAAACTTGGAAGCATTGTAAACTGTGAGGAGGACAGTGTAGAACTTCAAAGGGAATAAACAAGTTGGTGGAGTGGGCAGATATGTGGCAGATGAAGTTCAATGCAGAGAAATGCGAGGTGATTCATTTTGGTAGGAAGAACTGTTATGACTGATGCAGTTGGTAAAGCAGAGTTATTTAAAATTGCTAGAGGGAAACTTTAAACAACTGTCATAACCTATAATTTTAAGTGTTATGTTTGAGATGTGACTCTAAATACAGGAATCAGACCACCAGTACATTAAACTGAATGGAACATTTTATTAGTTTACACAGTTAAAATATATGCACAAATGGCTACAAATTATGACGATCATAACTTATAACAAATTCCCAAACTAATTGCTGGTAAGGCAACAACAACCCATAGACTTAAGCAAACACCAGGCAAAGCATTTTCACCTTATGAATTCAAAACCTGTGGAGCCAGTTGGAGGCTTGCAGCTGCCTTTTGATCTCACATTGCCTCTGCTCTGCACACCCGAAAACTACTGAAGTTATATCCACCACCACTGATTGAATTCAAATTCTCATTGTCTCACCAGCCTCTTTGAACTTCGCCTTTTAACAATGAAACCCCTTTCATAATACCAATTTTATTCATAATATAAACATATTGCTTGGTATCTGCTAGAAAGGCATCAGTTTTCGCCCCACTTCTTGAAAGCTCTATTCAAAAAATGCAAATGCATGCTGTCTCTCTTACATATCAAAACTAATACACATCAAAATACCCAGACTAGCTGGCTTTAATCCAATTAAGACACACCCACAGACTAAACCTCTATTTTAAAAGAAAAATATTTTCCAATAGTATTATATACATGAATAGCTTCATGACATCCTCCTCCTTAATAGAAAATTAACCTTCATAATTCTAAAAGACGGCTTCATTTTAATAACCCATCTCACACTATCTCCTATACTCATTACACTATTACATGCATTACCAAATGCATGCATTAACATAAAATATATATATACACAAGTCCTTGGTATTAACAAAAATCACTCTAGTTTCGTGTCCAGGTTTTTTTTAATGTCCCAATTTCCTTTAAGCTTCAAACTCTTGATAATGCATCTGCGAACAGATTTTCTCTTCCAGCAATACATATAATATGTAGATTAAATGGTTGTAAAAATAGACTCCATCTGAAAAGCTTTGCACTTTTGTCTCGAAATTTGTCCAAAAACTTCAAAGTCTGTATAAATAATTGTTTCTGATGAATTGTTTACAACATAAATTTCAAAATGTTGCTATGCTAACACCAAACTCAAACACTCTTTCTCGATCGTTGAATATCTTCTCTGTTGTACATTCGGCTTCTGTGAAAAACGCCCTTTCGACTTTTCAATTCCAGTGTCATCTTCTTGTAACAGTACAGCCGTAATGCCTACAATGCTTGTATCAATGGCCAACTTGAATTGCTTGGCATAATTGGGTACTGCCAATGTCAATATCATAGTTAATACAGTTTTCAAACTATCGAATGGCTTCTGACACTCCAGTGTCCATTGAAGCTTCTTGTTCTTTTTTAATAGTTCCGTCAGTGGAGTAACCACTTGGCTAAAGTTTGGTACAAATTTCCCGTAAAACCCACTCATGCCCAGAAATCTCAATACTTCTCATTTTGTTGTAGGCACTGGGAAATCCATGATAGCCTTGTGTCTCTCAGAGCCGCCATACCATGTCCAATGGTATGGTCTAGATACGTAATTTGCACTTTAGCAAATTCACTTTTAGCCAAGTTCATCACCAAATTAGCTTCTTGTAGTTGAGTAAATAATTCTTCCAGATGTTGTAAATGCTCCTCCCACATCTGACTGGAAACCATTAGATCATCAATATAAACTGCACAATTGCTTAGACCTGCAATTACATTGTTTGTCAGTCTTTGAAATGCCACAGGTGCATTCTTCATACCAAATGGCATGATTTTAAACTGATATAGTCCACTTGGCATTACAAAAGCTGATATCTCCTTTTCCCTCTCTGACAATGGTACCTGCCAATATCCTTTTAGCAATTCAATCTTTGTGATAAATTTCGATTGTCCCACTTTCTCAATGCAATCCTCCAACCATGGCATGGGATATGAATCTGCTTTTGTCAGCGCATTCACCTTTCGATAGTCCACACAAAGGGCTGAATTTTGCGCTTGACGGGTGGGTGGGCCTGACTGACTCGGCGGCGGCAATTGGCAGCCTCCCCGCCGCCAAGTCGGTCAGGTCCACCCACCCGTCAGAAGTCATTCGATAGTTTGAAAACTGTATTAACTACGATATTGGCATTGGCAGTACCCAATTATGCCAAGCAATTCAAGTTGGCCATTGACACAAGCATTGTAGGCATTAGGGCTGTACTGTTACAAAAAGATGACGCTGGAATTGAAAAATTGCTGAAATGGGCCTCGCCACCATTTTGCGCCGGCGGGTCAATTAAGGCCCACCCAGCGGTGTTGCGACTCCCGTGTACATTGGGAAAATCAAATTGGCGACGGGCGTGTTCAGACTGCCGGTTCCAATGGGGAACCAGCAGCTGTATAAAGAGTGGCCAGGCAGCCTCCTTTAGGCTGTTCACCATGGCCACTCATAGGGCAGGACATGATTTGAGGGCAGAGGAGGAGGAGGGAGGCAGGCTGCAGGGTAGGCCAGCAGGGGCCACTGTGCCCCTCGGTTCTCAGATGCCTGCCTTGCTGCCCTCCTTGAAGAGGTGTCCAACCATCGGGATATCTTGCTTCCAAAGGATGGGAGGAGGAGGGACCCCCCATGTCACCAGGCAGGCGTGGAAGGAGGTGGCAGAGGCTGTATGCTCCCATGACACTGTGCGGCGCACCGGAACCCAGTGCCGTAAGTGCTTCAATGATTTGTTGCGCTCTGGAAGGGCATCAGTTAGCATTCAGTCAGTAACACCTTTCATCGCACCCCCCCCCCCACCCCCCCCCCACCCCCCGCCCACCAACAAGGCTCATAATGCGCTCAACCTTCAAGAACCTAAGGAGACGAACATTGGTGGGGTGGTAAATAGTCAAGAGGAGACCCAAACATTACACGCGCATACAGACAGGCTGGTCAGATGGCCTAAGGAATGCCACATGGAATGTTAAGAGGATAAGTGTTCGGTTAAGCACTTGGGCAAGACAAGCAAGGTACAGGAACACATGAGTAATGGTAGGACCATGGGAACTCACGACGATTACAGGGGACCTTGCTGGGCAGACCTGTTAAGGTAGTGGAACAGGAATATAAGGCGTTTAACAAGGTCGAAGCCAGACTTGCCTTCGTTAGCCGAGGAATAGAATGTAGGATAAGGGAGGTCATGTTGCAAGTGCATCACCACCGCATGGCTGCCACCAACATGTCCAGAGCCCCCCCTCCACACCTGAGGGCCAAGACTTTCAACTTGTGTCACGTCATTTCAGCCAGCCAGGCACCAGCATAGTGACAAACACTTCAGTGGGGAATATAACGTCCGCTAGTGTCCCGGGGCACAGTGGAGAGGGCACTTCACAATCGCTGGAGGAGATGGCACGGACAGAGAGTGCTGATGGCGCCAGAAGCTGGAGGACTGCAGGAGACCAGGCACATGCTGAGCCGGGCAGTGATGATGTGCCTCTGGAGATGTCAGCCATGCAGCAGCTCCTCCACCCCTCTGCCAGTGACCATTGCATCCGTTGAGGCTGCATCAACTGGGGAGATGCCAGCTCTGGAACTGGCCACTCCCTCCCAGGCGGGGCCAGCATAAGCTCCACAGGCCAGAGGACACCTGCCAAGGTCATCGAGGCCAACCAGACAGCAGAGTCAGCAGGCTGTCTCACAAGCCACTCCAAGCGATGGGGCGGCACCCATAAACATAAGCATAAGGCATGTTAGGCCCTCCATGGATTTCTCACTGGTGATTTTGTGTTGGCCCTAGATTAGAGAAAATATACTTATGTACGTCTGAGCGATGTTTATGTTTTATTTTGCATGGAATAAAGTCCACATTTGTGACCATGTCTGAGGGTGTTTCCTCTGTGCTGCATTTGTACGTTCCACAGACATATCATGAGTGTTTGAGTGGACATTGATGTTTCTGCACTAAGCCCTTAGTTGCAGCTGATGAGGTGGAAGATATAGCACCTAAGTGGAAGCGCTAGGCAATGCTGGTCCTGCTGCTCCATGTGCTTGGAGCTAGATGAAGGTTCATTGGATTAAAATGTCCCGGATGTCCCTGCCTCCTTTGCGTAGTAGAGGGTCGGCGTGCTGCCCCTCATCATTGCCCTGTGCTTCCTCATCCTCTGAGCCACTGTGGGATTCATCATGTGCAGCCTCATCCACTGCGTCAAGGTCTTCATCGTCAAATGCATTCCCCCTTTCCAGCGCAAGATTGTGCAGAGCGCAGCATGCAACCACAATCAGAGAGACGCGATCTGGGGGATAATGGAGTGTGGCCCTTGAGCGGTCCTGGCAACAGAAGCGCATCTTGAGAAGACCAATGGCTCTCTCTGCCACAGCCCTTGTGGTGCTGTGGTTCCTATTGTAGCGCTGCTCAGCCTCTGTTCTTGGATGGCGGAGAGGCGTCATGAGCCACCTTCTGAGGGGATAGCCCTTATCACCCACCAGCCAACCATCCAGCCGAGCCAGAGCACTGAAGAGCCTCGGCACCTGGGAGTGTCTGAGGATGTAGGCGTCATGGGAGCTGCCTGGGTGCCTTGCACAAACTTGCAGAATCTGCATCCTGTGATCACACACTATCTGCACGTTCATGGAGTGGAAGCCCTTCCTGTTTACAAAGGCACCGGGCTCTCCTGCTGGTGCCTTGATGGCCACATGTGTGCAATCTATTGCATTCTGGACACGGGGGAAGCCAGCAATGGCCAGGAAGCCTCTGGCTCACTATCTGACTAGCCTGGTCGCAACGGAAGCAGATGAAGTTTCGATGCCCGTGTGTAACCTGCTTGACACAAGTGTGGACAGCTGATTGGGAGACACCACAAAGATCACCCACCGAGCCCTAGAAGGAGCCAGAGACATAGAAATGGAGGGCAACTGTGACCATCAGAGCCGCTGGCATGGGGTGTCCACCCACACAATTAGGGGAGATCTCAGGGCCAATCATCTGGAAGATGTAGTTGACTGTTTCCCTTGACAGTTGGAGCCTCCTTTGGCACTGCACCTCAGTCATATTGAGGTAGCTGCTTTGCCGCCTGTATACCCTGGCAGCAGGATAGTGGCATCTTCTGTGGCCCCTTCCACCTTGGACTACCTCTTTTGCCCTGCACCCTTTGTGCCTGCTACTGGCCTCACAAAGGTGACTCCCCTGGAGGCTTATTGTCCACTCCTGGCCTCCTCCTTATTCTATCCCTCCCTTCCTCCTCAGAGAAGCTGCCTCCAGTGGAGATGTCAGAACCCATACCCAGGCTAAATGGAGGCCTCTGGAAAGCTGCAGGCCCGATAAAGACTGGTGAGCTGAAGCTTCAAAGTACAGAGAAAGCTATTGGAAATTGATCTGAACTGCTAACAATCACACAGGCAAGTTTGAAACACTTTTTACAATAAATACTTCAGATAAAACATGAACAACCCCTTTGAGCCCACATATCCCGCCCATGGATGAGTTTTGTTAAAAAATCAGTTACCCGCCTGCCCGTTGGGCCCGTGCGCCGAGACGAAGATTACACGGGCTCCTCAAAATCAGCTTCAATTGCTAAGTTAAGGGCCTTAACAAAGCCTCTAATTATTGGCGGGTGCGCGTTGCGCTGCATAGCACGCCTGCCCACCCACCTATATATCACGATGCCGTGTATTGACGTTGGGACACTTACGCGACGTCAGCGCGCGACATTTTAAGCACTGATGTGCAGGCTCTGCCACCCACGTGTCAGCCATAAAATTCACCCCAACTGTGTTCCACCTGGTTTCGGTACCAGTACAATAGGCGAACTCTATTACTGCAACTAAACTCAATGATATCACGTTGAAGCATGAAATCAATTTCTTTTTGTACTTGTGATAACTTTGCTCGAGTTAACCTATAAGGCTGCTGCCTCACTGAAGATGATATTTCAAAACATACATCATTTAAAGCTAAGTGTGTCTTTCCCAACTTATTTCCACAAACAGGTTTGTGTGACTGCAATAGCTTTTCCAAATCACTTTAATACTTGCTTGGAAGGTAACTCAATATTTCATTTAAGTTTTCAAGCACCCCCTCATTATCCAATTTGATTAGAGGAAAATCAATTTTAGAGTCCTGCACTTCTACTCCTTTCATCTGCCATCACTGACACCTGTTTTTCTTCCTCTTCCCTGTCAAAGTGCTTTTTAAGCATATTTATATGACACACCGTCTGCTTCTTTCTTCTATCTGGAGTATTTATTAAATAATTTACTTCATTCAATTTCTTTTAAACCCTGTAAGGCCCACTAAATCTTGCATTAAAGGAATCCCCTAGAACTGGTAACAAAACTAGTACTTTCTCTCCAGGAACAAAATATGAATCCCCTGTCCTTTTACTTTCATCATTTGCTGAGAGATCTTTAAATGGCCCCCAGCCAACTCACATGCTTTGTTCAATCTTTCCCTGAAATTTGATACATAATCCAGAAGAGTAGTTCCTGAATTTTGACCAATTTCTCCTGAATCAATTTCAGTGGTCCCTTTACCTCCCCTTAAACTCGTTCAAAAGGGCTAAAACCAGTCGATGCATTAAGAGCATCTCAAATAGCAAATAACAAAAATGGAATTCCTGTATCCTAATCCTGTGCACAATCAAGGCAGTATGCTCTTATCACAGTTTTTAAAGTTTGATGCCACCTTTCCAAAGCTCCTTGTGACTCCAACTGATAAGCTGTTGACTTAAACTGTTTTATCCCCAAACTGTTCATTACTTCCTTAAACAACTGTGACATGGAATTTGACCCCTGATCTGATTGTATTTCCTTAGGTAAACCATTTCTTGTAAAAACAATTTAATTAACTCCTCCATAATCTTCTTAGTTGTAATATTTCTTAAAAGTATTGCTTCAGGCAACCTGGTAGACACATCCATTTTTGTTAATAAATACTGATTTCCACTTTTAATCTTAGGGAGCGGTCTTACACAATCAACCATGGCCCTGATAAAAGGTTCTTCAAAAGCAGGTATTGGGATTAAAGGCGCCTGCTTAATCACTGCTTGTGATTTTCCTGTTACTTGACATATATAACAGGTTCTACAGAATTTGACTTCATCCCTATGCAATCCCGGCCAAAAAAAATCTCTGTATCTTTTCCTGTGTTTTCCTAATTCCTAAATGTCCCCCCATTGGAATTTCATGAGCAATCCTCAGAATCTCATTTATATACCCTAAAGGAATAACAAGCTGATGCACCTCCCTCCTGCTCCTCAGAATTCTCTTGAGTAAACTGTGAACACAATCCCACCTCTTTACCTTTCACTGATTCTCCCTGTTTCAACTGTACACAAACGGTTGGTTTCTCCTGTGCTTGAACCTCAGGACCCACAGTACTTTTATTTCCAGAGCTTTTCTGTATCCCAATAATTCCTACAGATTTTTCCTGCAATCTCCAACACACTGACTTTGTGTGCCCCACTTAATAACAATGAAAACACCTCAACTTTTAAATCTCACTTCTACCTTCAGCACCTCTCTTTTTGTTCTGAGAAAAAACTTCCTGGGAACTTCCAGCTGCTCCTTCTCTTCCCTGACTACCTGCCTTCCTTTCACCTTCCCACTTTTTATCCTTTTCCAATTTGAAAGGTTGACGGAAAAAAGGTTTAGCTCTATGAACTAACTCATAATCATCAGCTATCTCTGCTGCTTGTCTTACAGAATCAACTGTCTGTCCCTCCACATGAGTTCTCACTACCGAAGGGATTGAATCCTTAAATTCTTCCAAAAGAATAACTTCCCTAAGCACTGTATAGGTTGGCTCTATTTTTAACACCCATATCACCAGTCAAAATTACTTTGTTTTACTCTTTCAAACTCAATATAAGTTTGCCCAGGCTGTTTTCTCATATTCCTAAATTTCTGCTGTACGCTTCAGGTACCAACTCATATGCACTCAAAATAGCTTTTGTCACTGCATCATAATTCATCGACATTTCTTCTGAAAGTGAAGCATATACCTCAAGCCCCCTGCCTAACAACTTAGACTGTAATAATAATGTCCAGTTTTCTTATGGCCATTTCATCTGTTTAGCTAGCTTCTCAAATGAAAGAAATTATGCTTCAACATCTTTTTCCTCAAACTTTGGAAGAGCTTGTACAAATTTAAACATATCCCCACTGGGTTCTACTCTAGAGATAAATCCTTCCTCACCCACTGACATCTCTTTTCTAACTGCTAACATTTTCAGCTGGAATTCTCTTTCTCTCTCTCTTTATCTTTCCTCCCGCTCCATCCTCACAATTTCTAATTCCCTTGCTTCTTCAAACTCAAGCTTTTTCAGTTCATTTGCTTGTTCAAATTCAAGCTCCTTCATTTGCAACTGAAGTCTCACTACCTCCAGCTGTGACTCACTAGTGTCAGATTTCATTTCCAATTGTGGATGCTGTGCAATATTTTTAACTATACTTGATTTCCCAGCTCCCGCAGATAATCCCAATTTTAACTTATCTGCCAACTCTATTAACTTACTTTTGGTTATTTTCTCCAACCCAATCAGAGTTATCTCTTCTATTCCCAAGACAAGTCTTAGTAATTGCCAAAGCCATCTTGCAGCCTCACCACTTCTAAAGTACCTCATCAACTCCGGAATTCAAAGTGCCTCTCGTACTCATAAGTTTAAGATTCACCAATTCCTAACCAATCAAGGGATTAGGAATATAATTTAATCCCGGACAAGCCCCCATTTGTTAGACTGATGCAGTTGGTAAAATGGAGTTATTTAAAAATCCTAGAGGGAAACTTTAAACAACTGTCATAACCTATAATTTTGAGATGTGACTCTAAATTCAGGAATCAGACCGCCAGTTCTCAAGGTTTTACACTAAACTGAATGGAACATTTTATTAGTTTACACAGTTAAAATATATGTACAAATGGCTAAAAATTATGACTATCATAACTTGTAACAAATTCCCAAACTAATCTCCGTTAAGGCAACAACAACTCATAGACTTAAGCAAACACCAGGCAAGGCATTTTCACATTACGAATTCAAAACTTGTGGAGCCAATTGGAGGCTTGCAGCTGCCTTTTGATCTCACATTGCCTCTGCTCTGCACACCCGAAAACTGCTGAAGTTATATCTACCACCACTGACTGAATTCAAATTCTCATTGTCTCACCAGCCTCTTTGAAAACTGCTGAAGTTATATCTACCTCCACGTATTGAATTCAAATTCTCATTGTCTCACCAGCCACTTTGAACTTCACCTTTTAACAATGAAACCCCTTTCATAGTACCAATTTTATTCGTAATATAAACATATTGAAAGGTGTCAGTTTTCACCCCACTTCTTGAATGCTCTATTCAAAAAATGCAAATGCACGCTATCTCTCTTACATATCAAAACTAGTACACATCAAGGCACCCAACTAGCTGGCTTTAATCCAATTAAGACACACCCACAGATTAAACCTCTATTTTAAAAGAAAAATGTTTTCTAATAATATTGTACACATTAATAGTTTCATGACAAGAACATGGAGAGACAATATAAAATAAGGGGTACATTTCTTAAGGGGATGAGGGGCAGAGGTCCCTGGGTGTGTACATGCATAATCATTAAAGGTGGTAGGACTGGTGGAGAGAGCAGTTAATAAGGCATACAGTATCCTGGGCTTTATTAATAGGGGCATAGAGTACAAGAACAGGGAGGTTATGCTGAACTTATATAAGACCTCAGCTGTAGTAATATGTGCAGTTCTGGGCGCCACCCTATAGGAAGGATGTGAACACATTGGAAAAAGTCCAGAAGAGGTTTATAAGAATTGTTCCAGGGATCAGGAACTTCAATTATGAAGATAAGTTGGAGAGGCTGGAACTGTTTTCTTTGGAGAGAAGGCTAAGAGTAGATTAGATAGAGGTGTTCAAAATACTGAAGGGGCTGGATAGAGTAGTTAAGGAGAAACTGCTCTTATTTGTAAAAGGATCGAGAATGAGAGGGCACAGATTTAAAGTTATCTGCAAAAGAAGCAAATGTGATGTGAGAAAAAATATTTTCACACCACACAGCAAGTGATTCGAGTCTGGAATGCACTGCCTAGAATTGTGGTGGAGGCAGGTTCAATCGAGGCATTCAAGAGGGCATTAGATGATTATTTGAATAGAACCAATGTGTAAGGGTATGGGGAAAAGGCAGGGAAATAGCACTAAATCATAACGCTCATTTGGAGAGCTGGTGCAGACGTAATGGGCCTAATGGCCTCCTTCTGCGCTGTAACATTCTGTGATTCTGTGAAGTAAAGAAAAGCAGCATCAAACAGGTCAGATCATGATGTTCTAGTTCAGAGCATATTGTTCCAGCTTCCTCTATCAGAATCAGTAGCCTTGTAGGCTCCACTGTGGTTATACAATTAGGTTATAATTTGGACTAAAACTACAAAAAACAATGTTTTCAATGTTAGGATGCAGGCAGCAGAGCTTTTGAAGAGCACATGTTTATGGAGGGTGGAAAATGAGAAGGGGGCCTGGAGAGCATTGAAGTTGGTGAGTCTGGGCATAACAAAAGCATATATTAGCATTTCAGTGCCAGATAGGCTGAGGAAGGGGGAAGATTTGAGGATAATATGGAGGTGGAAAAAGGCAATATTTGTGATAGTAAGGTTATGGGGTTCGAAGCTCATTTCAGAGTTACATAGAATGCTGAGTTTGCAAACAATCAGGCTGAGACAATTGCCAGGGAGGGATATGGAATCAGGGGCTAGTGATTGGAGTTTCTGGCAGGGGCCAAAAATAATGGCTTCATTCTTATCAGTGTTCAATTGGAGGAAAGACACAAAAGTCTGACAATGCAGAGGCATTGGTGGGGTCAAGAGACATGGTGGTGTAATAGAGCTCAGTGTCATCAACATACATCTGACCATTGATGCCATATCTTTAGGTGGAGCAGCATGAGATGCGAGTGACTGCCATTGACATCAAGACAGCATTTGCCAGAACGTGACATCAAGGTGCCCTAGCAAAACTGGAGTCAATGGGAATCGGGGGAATACTCTCTGTTCGTTGGCATCATATCTAGCACAAAGGAAGATGATTGTGGTTGTTGGAGGTCAGTCATCTCAGCTCCAGGACATCACTGCAGGAGTCCTTCAATGTAGTATCCTAGGCCCAATCATCTTCAGCTGCTTCATCAATGACTATCCTTCCATCATAAGGTCAGAAGTGGGGATGTTCACCGATGATTGCACAATGTTCAGCACCATTTGCAACTCCTCAGATACTGAACCATTTCGTGTCCAAGTGCATCAAGACCTGGACAATATGCAGGCTTGGGCTGACAAGTGGCAAGTATCATTTGTGCCACACAAATGTCAGGCAATGACTATCTCCAACAAGAGAGAATCCAACCATCGCTCCTTGATGATCAGTGGCATTACCATCGCTGAATCCACCACTATTAACATCCTGGGGAGGTTACCATTGACCAGAAACTGAACTGGACTAGCCATATAAATACTGTGGCTACAAGAGCAGGTCAGAGGCTGGGAATCGGGCAAAGAGTAACTCACTTCCTGGCTCCCCAAAGCCTGTCCACCATCTACAAGGGACAATTCAGGAGTGTGATGGGATACTCCCCACTTGCCTGGATGAGTGCAGCTCCCACAACACTCAAGAAGCTTGATCACATCCTGAGCAAAGCAGCCCATTTGATTGGCATCCCTTCCACAAATATTCACTCCCTCCATCACCGACGCACAGTAGCAGCAGTGTGTACCATCTACAAGATGCACTGCAGGAATTCACCAAGGCTCCTTAGACAGCACCTTCTAAACTCTCAACCACTACCATCTAGAAGGACAAGGGTAGCAGATAGATGGGAACACCACCACCTGGAAGTTCCCCTCCATGTCATTCATCATCCTGATTTGGAAATACATTGCCATTCCTTCGCTGTTGCTGGGTCAAAACCCTGGAACTCCCTCCCTAACAACGCTGTGGGTGTACCTATGCCACATAGACTGCAGTGGTTCAAGAAGGCAGCTCACCACCGCCTTCTCAAGTGCATTTAAGGATGGGCAATAAATGCTGGCCCAGCCAGCGAAGCCCAAATCCCATGAATGAATAAAAGATAAAGGCCATGAGAAATAGGACTGTGCAAAAATAGATTACTGGGGGAGAACTCCAGAGATAATGGTGTGGGGATGGGAAAGAAAGCCATTGCAGAAGATTCTCTGGAATGGCCGGATAGGTAAGAGTGGAACCAGACAAAGGTGCCTTTATTTTAATTGCTCAGTTACAGATGGATATTGGATAAGTACATGCTTAATTAAAGTATTTATTACATTTGAGTACTAATAAACTGGGTTGGTTTCTTTAGAGTTAGGCTTGAATTAACATTTCAGTAAACTACTGTATCGATACAACTTGAAAATATTTATAACACAGCTCTTTCAACTTTTAATTCGTCAATTCAATTAAAATAGGATCCATGACAATCATATAATATCCACAGAAGTAATTTTTCTAAAATTTCAGCTTTCCAGGGGCAATATGCCAGATAACTGACTGTTCATTATGAATTCAGATGACACAATTGAGGAACATTTTATCCGCGACACACGAATCTTTAATAACATTTTATTATCCCTTCACTAATGTTTGTTATTTATATGGTATTCAAATCTATATTAATCAATAGGGATTCTCTCATGATGAGGCCATCTGACCCAAAAGTTCTAAAGCAGAGTTTAGTGAGGTAAACCAATAGAATAAGATCACACATCAATGTCCCAGTTAGGGTTTAATCCTAGTTTTCCTTAACTTTATTGTGTTTCCTTCTGTTAGTAGTAACGCTTTCTAGCTGACATTATAATGAAATGTAGGAATCCAGCCAGTCATTCTTCCTCTACTTTCCTCTCCCTCAGTACTGGTTACAGGACTTGCATCTGTCTGATCTAAAAATTTCTTCAAATAGATGCACCTACTGCTTACAGGCAACTGTCAATGTGCGAAAAGCCAGTCATTCTAGGGTAGTATTTTCCATGATGGCAAGTCCAGTCACGTGTATGATTGAGGAAGTTAGTAACTTTCCACGTGTTGACTTCTCTCTGTCTTGCCGGAAGAGTCAAAATCCCAGGTAGAAGTCAAGGTTTCATGGCTATCAGCAGCATTTACCAATATTTACAATTTCAATTCATAAAAATTTCCTGAATCTGTCTGCTTACATCAGTGCAGCTGTAGCTCAATTCCAGAATGTAGTTATGATTTTGCGCTTGCACAGTATAGAATTGCATGAAATTTACAGCACAGAAACTGGCCAGTTGGCTCAAATTGTTTATGCTCCACACAAGCCTCCTCTCACACTACCTCATCTAATTTTATTAAATGACCTTGCGAACATAAGAAAAAGGAATGGGATTAGGTCATTGGGTCCATTAAGGCTGCTCCGCCATTCAATAAGATCATGCCTGAACTTCTGCATCAATTCCACTTTCTTGATGCCCTTGGTGCCAAAACAAATCTTACAATTAATCTCAGTTTTGAATATAGTCATTGAATGAGCATTTACAACCCTCTCAGTAAAGAAATTTCTCCTCACCTCAATCTTAAATGGTTGACTCCTTATGCTGAATCTATGAGTCCTCATTCTAAATTTTCCAACAGGGGAAACAGCATCTCAGCATCTACCCTGTCAAGCTCTCTAAGAATTTTATACATTTCAATGAGGTCACCTCTCATTCTTCTAAACCCTCGAGAATATAGGCATAATCTACTCAAACTCTCCTCGTGGGACAGCCCTTTCATCCAGGAATCAATCTAATGAACTTTCATTGCATCCCCTCTAAGGCAAGTATATCCTTCCTCAGGCAAGAAGACCAAAATTACATCATACCCCAAGTGTAGTCTCAACAAAGCCCTATATAATTACAGCAAGACTTCCTTATTCTCATATGCCAACCCCTTTGCAATAATGGCTAACTTTGAAAGTTAACTTTCTGTGATTCATGTAAAAGCAGCCCAAATCCTTCTTTCTACTGACATTTACTACTCCCTCAGCTCTTAAAAAACATTCTGCTTTTCCATTCTTCCTACCAATCTTGGTAATTTTACACTTCCCCACATTATACTTCATCTGCTACGTTGCCCAGTTGATCAATTAACCAGTCCACAATTCTTTGTAGTTTCTTTGAATCCTTCTCAAATCTAATTTTCCCACCTAGCTTTGTATCATTAGCAAATTTGAATATACTACGCCTAGTCCCCACATTTAAGCCATGGATATAGACTGTAAACAGCTGAGGCCCAAACACCGATCCTTGTGGCACTCCACTAACTGCACGCTGCCATCCTGAAAATTAGCTCTTTATTCCTACTCTGTTTTCTGTCCATTAAACTAATCCTTAATCCATGTTAATATATAAGCCTCAACTCCATGAGCCTTACTCTTATTTAATAGACTCTTGTATGGCACCTTATTGAATGCTTTCTGATAATGCAAAAATATTACACCCATTGGTTTCCCCTCATCTACCCTGCTAGTTACAAAAAACACTATTGGTTTGTCAAATATGAATTCCCTTTCATGAAATTGTCTTGTCTCTGCCTAAACATATTGTGATTTTCCAAGTGCCTTGTGTATGAGGGGTGTGCATCAGAAGTAGTTCCTTCTGCAGGAGTCAGCCACATCCTACTTCATAACTGGATGGATAACTGCATCTGCTCTCACTTATGGCTCCACAGCGGCCACACCCCAGTAACTGCATTGGTGTGCTGGTCAAACCAGGTCAGGATAGCATACAGGCTTGTGTCCATAAGGAAGGGAGAAAGCCTATCTCCAGTAATCCTTTTTCAGTGCCAAAGAAGACTGCCATAGTGGGATGCAGCAGAGGAAATGGTATTCCCTCACTGGTACTGAAAATCCTGCAGCACAGCTGTATGGACAGCTTTAAGATCATCGGGATGGGCGCAGAAAGTGCTACAGATCATCCACTGCAGTTGACCACATCTCCAGTCATCTGGCCTTATTGAGCCACTGGGAACAGATGTGCAAGACTGAAAGGGTGGGGCTGGTAAGAGCAACCCATCTCCACTGTCATCAACTCATGTGCTGGTTTTCTTGTGTGCACACCTTATCAACTCCTTCACAGACACACTTTGTATCCCAGAATACACTCCTTTAGTATTCACCCACACACTACAGTGTATTACAGGTGAGACAAAAAGAAATGGGAACTGCACTTAGCTTCTCAGAGCATACAAATTCTACTTGATAAGGACAACAGTTTCCAGCCCCAGAGCAGATCTGCTCTGGTTGGCAGAGAACTTTCACAATACAATATTGACATTGCTGCTTTAAGCAAAACCCACCTAGCAGAGGACGGCCAACTAACAGCTATCACCAGACTAAACATTCTTCTGGATAGGCAGGTCAAAGAGTAAGAGAGGTGAGAGGCAGGTGTCAGCTTTGTTAGCAAGCCTGACCTTGCAAAGTGTTCAGATACTCTTCCAAGGGGTGTAAACAATCGCCTCACGGCTCTATGCCTACCTCTTAAGGACAACAATTATGCGACAAGCATCAGTGCGTACACCCAACAATGACCAATCCTGAGGATATCAAAGACAAATTCTATGACGACTTGACCAGAGCTATTGCAAATACTCCACAGAAGAATATGCCGATTGTGATGAGGGTTTCAGTACAATGGTAGGAGCTGACTATCAGACTTGGGATGTTGTCCTGGAGAATTAAGGTGTGGGGAAATGCAACAGCACAGCACGCTTCTCCTGAGTCTTTGCACCTACTGGAATATGTCAATCACCAATGCCATCTTTAGACAAAGCAAAACACTTGGATGCAGCCAAGATCTAACCACTGGCATCAGATTGATTTTATCATCACCTGGCAGAGAAACATAAAAGATATTATGGTGACCAGGTTTATGAGAGGAGCGGAGTGCTCTATAGACCACAGGATGCTATGCTCCAAGATGAAATCTACCATCTCACCCGAAAGAAGATTAGCACTCGACTCCCAAGAAATCTAGATGTGCATAAACTGGCATCTGCAGAGTGCTGTGAGTCATTTAGGCTCAGGATTGAGGAACGGCTGTTCCCCAAAGAGAACCAAAGTGATGATGATGTTGAAATGGTCAATCTTCCAATCAACAGACCTGAAAGCTGCCAATGATATCCTAAGAACAGAAAAGAAACCACTGAGATTTGTTCGATGAAAACGGTGATTAAATTAAGGAATTCTACAGGAGAAAAATGCAGCATGTGCAGCAAGGCTGGGAAACAAAGATACACCCAATGCTAAGAAATCACTCCAGGGAAGCAAAAAGAACCTGCAGCAGAAGCTGCGTAGGATGCAAAACGCATGGTGGGCCAAACAAGCCAGAGAGCTTCCAGTGTATGCTGACCGACATGAGGAATTTCTGTAAAACCCTGATGATTGTGTGTAGTCCTTCCTTATGTGGCTACTCCTCTGTTCTCAGCACTGATGAGGAATCTCTCCTGACAGACAAGGCAGATATCAAAGAGCACTGGGCTGAGCATTTTAGGGTCATGTTTAACCATCCATCCACTGTAAATGGGGTAGCTATAGACAAGCTTCCAGACAGGCCCAAGTGTGAAAACCTGGACAGCAAACCCTGTGTTGTGGAGATTGACAAATCCATCAGATCCCTACCCTCATGGAAAGCTCCAGGCTCAAGCAGGATCCCGTCAAACTGGCACAATTATATCACAGAGTATGGGATCAACAAACCATTCCTAAGGAGTTCAAGGATGAACAAAGGAAAAGGTGGGAAATCTGTGTGTGACAATCACAGAGGAATCTCACTGTTTTTGACAGCTGGGAAGATTCTTGCAAAAGTTCTATTCACCAGACTGGTAAAAGTCACATAGCAGAATGTGGACTGCTGGAAAGTCAAAGTGGGTTCAGGAAAGTCAGAGGCACTTGAAACATGATCTTCACCCTTCGGCAAATACAAGAGAAATGCCCTAAATGACAGGACTTTACTGTGTCTTTGTTTACCTGATGAAGGCCTTCAACACAGTAAACAAAGAGATCTTGTGGGAAGTCTTAGCCAATCTTGGATGTCCTGATCGAGCTGTAAATCTGATACAGCTATTTCAAGGTGGAACGACGGTCAGAGTTGCTGATTGTGGTGAATACACTGACCCCTTTGATGTAACAAGTGATGTGAAGCAGGGGTGTGTCATGATCCCTGTGCTGTTCAGTATATTCTTTGCTACCATGCTTTCTGGGGCATTTGATGGAAATGTTGATGGAATATAAATCCAATTCAAAACAGGTGGCAGCCTCTTCAATCTAAGACACTGAAATCCTCAAATAAGCTATCAGAGATGATTGCACAGGAATTGTTGTTTGCCGTTTGTGTCACACTGTGAGCATGGCCTTCAACGGATCATGGACTGTTTTTCAAAAGTGGCTGATGACTACGGGCTAACCATCAGCTTAAGGAAAGCACCAAATCCTGACTATATCCCACCAACTATTACTATCAATGACACAACTCTGAAGGCTGTAGATAACTTAATCTATCTCGGAAGTACATTCTCCAGAAATGTCTGCATTGGCAGTGAGGTCAGAAATAGAATTGACAGAGCAAGCTCAGTATTTGCCTTTTTAGGCAAGAGACTGTGGATGAAATAAGGTATCAAACTCATAAAAAAAACACACTGTGTGCAAAGCTGTGGTAATATCTACCCTCCTATATGGCTGTAAGATATGGACTACCTACTCCAGAAAGATTAAGCCGTTGGACAGGTTCCACATGAAATGCAGTCATGGGCTTCAAATGGGACAAAGTGCCCAACCCTTTATCTGGAATTGAAGCATTCGTTTTCAGTGCTGAGCTCAATTGGAAAGGACATGTAGTACATACGATTGATGATAAAATCCCTGAGTGGTCACGTGTTTATAACTTAAACTTGGGCCGGGATTTTCTGGTCCGGCCCGTGGCAGAAGTCCATTGACTTCAGACAGGGTGGGACTGGAAAATCGCAGCCTTGGACACTGCCTGCAAAGTACTCAGAGGTTAAGGTTCAAGGACTCCTTGAAGGCAAACCTCAGGAAATGTGACATGTTCACCACAGACTGGGAGAAAAATGCACAAGAGAGAACTTCCTGGGGAGTAATCTCTAGCAGTGGCATTGCTTCCTTCTAACAATAAAGAATAGGCAGCTAAAGACAAAAGGCAAGCTAGAAAAACTAGACAGTCCCAATAAAATCAGCCAATTCATCCTTGCCTGCGCTGTGGAAAGCCATTCAGGTCTGCATTAGGGATCCACAGCCACACTGGAACACACAACAGATGACTCCACACACACAAGAAACAGTCATCTTCAATAACAAAGGGAAACTGACAGTGACGACAATGATGTTAACACCTGTTTAGTAATAGTAATAGCACTTGCCCAATGACTGATGTCAGTCTAATTGGACTACAGTTTCCTATTTTCTATCTTCAGCTTTTCTTGAGCAGACGGGTTACATTTCCTAATTTCCCAGCCATGGTGACCACTCTAGAATCTGGATTTCTGGAAGATCAAATCCAATGCATCTATTATCTCTGCAGTATTCACTTTTAAAACGCTAAGATGTAGACTATCAGGTTCAGGAGATTTGTTAGTTTTCAGTCTCATTCAATTTTTCAGTACCTTTTTTCAGTAATATTAATTACTTTAAGTTCCTTACTTTAAGGCCCTTCAAGCCCATGCCAGCTGTCTGTAGAGAAATCCAATCTGTTCCATTTCCCTGCTCTATCCCCATAGCTACGTTTCACATACCAACAAAATTCTTAAGCCAACAAAGATCCACACCCTCAGTGTTGTCATTTTGGTTCTCTCACACTGAATTATAAGTGTAAGACATGTTTGTTGCAAATAGAACTACATTTAAAAAAAAACTGTGCTTCAATTAGACCCTAGATTCTCAATTATAGGTGTGTTCTTGTGTCTCTACTGTGAAGACAGACACAAAATATTTGTTGAGCATCTTATTCCCCATTATAATTTCTCCTGTCTCTGCCTCCAAAGGACCCATGCTTGCTTTCAGTAATCTCTTCCTTTTTATATGCTTGTGTCATGCCCAGTACAGGTATGTCATATTATGAACTTTTAGTCAATACTTTTAAAAATTGGACACAAACAAGTTGTTAAATGGCTCCTACAAACCAAGTGACTTTTGGCATTTGGACTACAAACAGTATCAAGTCTCTGAATAATTAATTAAATATGGACATAGGTGAGAATAGCTCACAGCCATTTTTGGAATTTGCACATCTCATTAAGGATGGGCCAATGCCTAAAGACAATAGAATTTCCAGACTGACTGTCTCCATGTTTCATACTAGACAAAGAGGAATATTGAAACTCAGTGGCCACTATCCACTTCCCATTGTACCATGATGGCTTCCCCCATCCAAACTAGACTGTGGGGGCCTCAGAAGTGTTACCCAGTGGTCATGTGATTGAAGCTGGTTTCAGGGACTGCACCTTTATTATCCCTGAACCCAGCAGATCCATCAGTTCTCAGCCAGTCTGAGAAACAAACTCTGAAATTAGCTGCAATTCATAAAGCAGCCCAAATACTTAACCTGTTCCATTATCAAAGTTCACCTGAGGACCAACCTCCTACAAATTTGACTACAAGAAACCTCACAACCCGCTGTGCACCTTTCGCTTTACAAGACCCTCACTTCAATCATCAAATCCATTTGGGTAGTCAGGAGGTGAGTTATTCATTGCACGAGTGTGTGATGTTGTGTTAATTTAGGGTAAGTGTGTGAGAATAAAAACATTCTTTATTTAAACTAGTGAAAGCTTGCTGCCAAATTATTTAGTTGGAATAAACACTCCAAGGGTAAGAAAAGACTTGCCTCTTTCCACACAAAACATATTGATCACAGGCAGTAAGGGGGCAAGACTTCCCTGCTTTTATACTCCATTTCCTTTGGAATAAAGGCCAATATTCATAGAACCACAGAAAGGTTATGGCACGGATGGAGGCCATTCAGCCCATCGTGTCTGCGCCAGCCAAAAAGAAAAATTAATTAAAAATATAGCTACCCATTCTATTCCCACCTTCCAACATCTGTGGGTTTCAGCACTTCAGGTGCTGATCCAGGTACCTTTTAAAAGAGTTGAGGGTTTCTGCCTCCACCACCAAACCAGGCAGTGAATTCCAGACACCCACCACCCCCTAGGTGAGGAAGTTTTTCCTCTTGTCCCCCTCTAATCTTCCTACCTTAAATCTGTGCAATCCTAAATACCTGCTGTACCTGCATAACTTTTTGTGATTCATATTCCAGGACATCCAGATCCCTCTGTACCTCATCATTCTGCAGTTTCTCTCCTTTTAAATAATATTCTGAAAAAAGAGACATGTCAAAGCTTTCATCTTGCACTCATCAGGATACTTCGCAAGAATACTGATATAAGGGGAAAACAACAATTTTAAATTGGTTGATTGTCAGTCAGGCTCATAGTGTGGCATATTTGCATGTACTGGAAGCTACATATATCAATACCCAGGGTTCTATTCTTAGAAGACAGAAAGAGCAGTACACATTGTGCCTGTTTCAGCTAAACAAAATAAGTGACAGCCATTTATTAACACATTCCTCAGGGCAATGCCTTGACCAATCAGGGTCAAGCTGCCTGGTTTAAATTTCAAACAATACTTGGCAGTTAACTGCTATTCACCATCAATTGGTGGATTCTCCATGGCAACACCTATACCAATCAGAGTCCACTTGCCAACCAATCAGCACTCGCTTCTCATACAGTATAAATTGTTGTTTTCCTCTTATATTTGTATTCTTGCGTAGTATCCTGATGAGTGCAAGACAAAAAGCTTTGATGTCTCTTTTTTCAGCAATAATCAATTTCTGTACTATTAAATGACTATAAATAATAGTCTGCTTATTCATTCGTCCTGTCAAGTAGACAGCCTCACATTTTCCCACATTATCCCCCATCTGTAAAATTTTTGCCCACTCACTTAACCTATCCATATCCCTTTGCAGATTCTTTGTATCTTCCTCACAATTTGCTTTCCTACATATCTTTATATCATCAGCAAATTTGGCAATAATACAGTTGGTCCCTTCATCTAAGTCAAAAATATAGATCATAAATAGATGAGGTTCCAGTACTGATGCCTGTGGCACTCCACTTGTTACAGATTGCCAACCTGAAAATGACCTGTTTATCCCGACTCTGTTTCCTGTTAGCCAATCCTCTATCCATGCTGATACAGGGTATATCATGGGCTATTATCTTGTGGCATTTTACTGAATGCCTTTTGGAAATCCAAATACACTACATCTGCTGGTTCCCCTTTAACCACCCTGCTTGCTACATGCTCAAAGAGCTCTAATAAATTTCTCAAATATGATTTCCCTATAACGAACAATGTCTACTCCGCTTAATTGTACTATGATGTTCTAAATCTCCTGCTATTAACTTCTTATTAATGGATTCCCAATGTTTTCCCAATGACAGATGTTAGACCAACTGACCGGTAGTTCCCTGCTTTCTGTCTCCCTCCTTTCTTGAGTAGTGGTATTACATTTGTAGTTTTCCAATCCTCTGGGATCTTTCCAGAACTTAGGGAATTTTGGACGACTACAACCAATGCATCCACTATTGCTCCAGCCATTCCTTAGCGTGCAGGCCATCAGGCCCAGGGGACTTGTCAGCCTTTAATGCCATTAGTTTTCCCAGTACTTTTTCTCTAATGACCATGGTTGTTTTAAGTTCCTCCCTCCCTTTTACTTCTTGATTTTCTAAAATTCTTGGGATGTTTTTTGTGTCTTTGGTGAAGACAGATACAAATTACTTGTTCAAGGTCTCTGCCTTTTCCTTGTTTAACATTATTAATTCCCCAGTCTCACCCTTTAACGTACAAGTGCTCACTTTCACTACTCTTTTCCTTTTTATGTAATTGTAGAAGCTTTTACTGTCTGCTTTTATATTTCTGGCTAGTTTTCGCTCATACTCCAGTTTCTCCCTTTTTTAAAAGTCATCTTTTGCTGGTTTCTATTTTTTCCCAATCTGCTGACCTACCACTAATCTTTGTAACATTGCATGCTTTTTCATTCAATTTGATACCATCCTTAACTTCCTTAGTTAGCCACAGATGATGCATCCTTCTTGAAGAGTCTTTCTTTTTCCATTGAATATATCTTTGTTGAGTTATGAAATATCTCCTTAAATACTTCTCTATTGTCTTATCTTTTAACCTATTTTCCCATTCCACTTTAGTCAATTCTGTCTTCAAATTGCCTTTATTTATATTTAAGATATTAGTTTCAGATCCAGATTTCTCTCCCTCACAACTGAATGTGAAATTCAATTATGTTATGATCACTCTTACTCAGAGGATTATTAACTGTTAGGTAATTAATTAATGCTGTCTCATACATATTACCAGGTCTAAAATAACTTGTTCCATGATTGATTCCAGAAATGTATTGTATTAAGAAACGGTCCCAATTACATTCATGACCTCATCCTCCAAGATACTATTTAATTTGTCTAATCTATATGAGGATTAAGATCACCCACAACCGTTACAGCACCTTTCTTACAAGCCCCCCGGGCATTTCTTGATTTATATTGACCACTCCCATCAGTGACTTCCTTCCTTTGCTATTTATCTTCACCCAAACTAATTCTACATTTTGATTATTCAAAACAAGATCATTTTCACTACTGTACTGATCTCATCCTTGATTAACAGAGCTACCTCTATCCTTTCCTTCCTTCCAAAATGTCAAATACCCTTGAACATTCAGGTCCCAGCAGTGGTCACTTTGCAGCCATGCCTCGTAATGGCTATCATATACTCATTAATTTCTATTTGTGTTATCAATTCGTCCATCTTGTTAGAATGCTGCGTGTGCCTTCAAATCTACTTTTTTTTACCATTTTTTCCTACTCTGATCCTATCTGTTGGTGCACTCCTATATTGGTAAGCTCTGCCCCTTCCTATCACACTCTGGTTATTATTAGCCACATCGTTAACCTGCACCATTGCTCTGTCCTTCCTCTTTAACTTTCCAAATCTTCCCCCTCCTCACTATATTCGAAGAAAAGTCAGTGCGTTCACATATTGCGAAAAGCTGTAGTTTGACTGAGGGAATGGGGAGCATGCATATCTTTCCCAACCATCAGTACTGAAAGCGATACACGGTGTCACGATTTTGCAAACGCCTTTGCATGAGGCTCTCTGAGTTTCTGAGAAGCCAGGGGAGGCGGGTGCGAGAAAGGAAGTGACTGGAGAGGAGCCTCTGGCACCACAAACGCCGTCGATCCCGCCTGTTTTTCCGGTCGCGTATGAGGTCGATATTTATGTCGAGGCGTATCCGGAAAAGCTATCTCAGCCAAGGAAGAAAGCGGTTGCAGGCAGGGGACAGGGGGTGGGAGGGGGAAGCTGAGAGATGACACCGGAGTCAGGGCTGCTGCTGTTAGCCAATGTCAGCACTCTGGCTGTGTGCCTGGTGCTCAAGCTGCCGCAAATATTCACAGTGGTCGCCGCAAAAAATGCCCGAGGACTCAGCGTCCGGAGCTTGCTCCTGGAACTGACCGGGTGAGTGACAGGCCGGACGGCGCGCGGCGGCGGGTGAGTGACAGGCCGGGCGGCGCGCGGCGGCGGCGGCGGCGGGTGATTGACAGGCCGGGCGGCGGGTGATTGACAGGCCGGGGGCGCGCGGCGGCTGTCAGTGACAGGCCGGGGTGGGGGGGGGGGGGGGGTGGGGGGGGGGAGAGAGAGGGGGCGGTGCGCGGCGGCGGGTGATTGACAGGCCGGGGGCGCGCGGCGGTGGGTCAGTGACAGGCGGGGGGCGGGGTGCGCGGCGGCGGGTGATTGACAGGCCGGGGGCGCGCGGCGGCGGGTCAGTGACAGGCGGGGGGCGGGGTGCGCGGCGGCGGGTCAGTGACAGGCCGGGGGGGGCGGGGGTGCGCGGCGGCGGGTGATTGACAGTAGGCGGTAGCGGCTCCGTTCGGTGTCAGCACCATGAATTTTTTAAATTATTTATTCATTCACTGGCTGGGCCAGCATTTATTACCCATCCCTAATTACCCTTGAGAAGGTGGTGGTGAGCTGACTTCTTGATCCGGTGCAGTCCATGTGATGTAGGTACACCCACTGTGCTGTTAGGGAGTTCCAGGGTTTTGACCCAGCGACAGTGAAGGAAAGGCGATGTATTGCCAAGTCAGGTTGGTGAGTGATTTGGAGAGGTACTTTCAGATGGTGGTATTCCCATCTACCTGCTGCCCTTGTCCTTCTAGATGGTAGTGGTCATGGGTTTCGAAGGCAAAAACAGAATTACCTGGAAAAACTCAGCAGGTCTGGCAGCATCGGCGGAGAAGAAAAGAGTTGACGTTTCGAGTCCTCATGACCCTTCGACAGAACTTCGAAGGTGCTGCCTAAGGAGCCTTGGTGAATTGCTGCAGTGCATCTTGTAGATGATACACACTGCTGTCACTGTACATCGGTGCTGGAGGGAGTGAATGTTTGTGGAAACCAAGTGGGCTGATTTCTCCTGGACAGTGTCAAGCATCTTGAGTGTTGTTGGAGCTGCACTCATCCAGGCAAGTGGGGAGTATTCCATCACAATCCTGACCTGTGTCTTGTAGATGGTGGACAGGCTTTGGGTAGTCAGGAGGTGAGTTACTCATTGCATGATTTCTAGCCTCTCACCTGCTCTTGTAGCTACAATATTTATATGGCTAGTCCAGTTCACTTTCTGGTCAATGGTAACCCCAGGATGTTGACAGTGGGGGATTCAGAGATGGTAATGCCATTGAATATCAAGGGGGCGATGGTTGGATTCTCTCTTGTTAGAAATGGTTATTGCCTGACACTTGTGTGGTGCAAACGTTTCTTGCCGCTTGTCAGCCCAAGCCTGGATATTATCCAGGTCTTGATGCACTTGGACATGAAATGGTTCAATATCTGAGGAGTCGTGAATGGTGCTGAACATTGTGCAATCATCAGCAAACATTCCCACTTCTGACCTTATGATGGAAGGAAGGTCATTGATGGAGCAGCTGAAGATGGTTGGGCCTAGGGCATTACCCTGAGGAACTCCTGCAATTACGTCCTGGAGCTGAAATGACTGAACTTCAACAACCGCAACCATCTTCCTTTGTGCTAGGTATGACTCCAACCAGCGGAGAGTTTTCCCCCTGATTCCCATTGACTCCAGTTTTGCCAGGGCTCCTTGTTGCCATACTTGGTCAAATGCTGCCTTGATATCAAGGGCAGTCACTCTTACCTCACCTTGGGAGTTCAGCTCTTTTGTCCATGTTTGAACCAAGGCTGTAACAAGGTCAGGAGCTGAGTGGCCCTGGCGGAACCCAAACTGGGCGTCAGTGAGCAGGTTCATGCAAAGGAAGTGCCACTTAATACCACTGTTGATGACCCCTTCCATTATTTTACTGATGATGGAGAGTAGACTGATAGGGCGGTAATTGGCGGGTTGGATTTGTCCTGCTTTTTGTGTACAGGACATAACTGGGCAATTTTCCATGTAGCCAGTTAGATGCCAGTGTTGTAGCTGTACTGGAACAGCTTGGCTAGGGGCGCAACAAGTCCTGGATCACAAGTCTTCAGTACTATTGCTGGAATGTTGTCCAGGCCTATAACCTTTGCAGTTTCCAGCACTTTCAGTCGTTTCTTGATACCACTTGGAGTGAATTTAATTGGCTGAAGACTGGCATCTATGATGCTGGGGACCTATGGAGGAGGCTGAGATGGATTATCCACTTCAGCTTTATCTTTTGCACTGATGTGCTGGGCTTCTCCATTATTGAGGATGGGGATATTTGTGGAGCCATCTCCTCCAGTGAGTTGTTTAATTGTCCATCACCATTCACGTCTGGGTGTGGCAGGACTGTAGAGCTTAGATCTGATCCATTGGTTGTGGGATCGCTTAGCTTTGTCTATCACTTGCTCCTTATGCTGTTTGGCACACAAGTAGTCCTGTTTTATAACTTCACCAGGTTGACACCACATTTTTACGTATGCCTGGTGCATTGAACCAGGGTTGATCCCCTGGTTTGATGATAATGGTAGAGTGGGAGATATGCCTGGCCATGATGTTACAGATTGTGTTCAAGTACAATTCGCCTGCTGCTGATGGCCCAGAGTGCCTTGTGGATGCCCAGTCTTGAGTTGCTAGATTTGTTTGAAATCTATCCCATTTAGCATGGTGGTAGTGCCACACAACACGATGGAGGGTATCCTTAATGTGAAGGCAGGACTTTGTCTCCACAATGACTGTGTGGTGGCCACTCCTAGCGATACTGTCATAGACAGATGCACCGGCAGCAGGCAGGTTGGTGAGGATAAGGTCAAGTATGTTTTTCCCTCTTGTTGGTTTCCTCACCACCTGCCGCAGACCCAGTCTAGCAGCTATGTCCTTTAGGACTCGGCCAGCTCGGTCAGTATTGGTGGTACCGAGCCACTCTTGGTGATGGATGTTGAAGGCCCCCACCCGGAGAGCATTCCGTGCCGTTGCCACCCTCAGTGCTTCCTCCAAGTGATGTTCAACATGGAGGAGCACAGATTCATCAGCTGAGGAGGGCGTTACGTGGTAATCAGCAGGAGGTTTCCTTGCCCATGTTTGACCTGATGCTGTGAGACTTCATGGGGTCTGGAGTCGATGTTGAAGACTCCCAGGGCAACTCCCTCCTGACTGTATACCACTGCGCCGCCACCTCTGCTGGGCTTGTCCTGCCGGTGAGATAGGACATACCCAGGGATGGTGATGGTGGAGTCTTGGACATTATCTGTAAGGCCTGATTCTGTGAGGATGACTATGTCAGGCTGTTGCTTGACTAGTCTGTGAGACAGCTCTCCCAATTTTGGCACTAGCTTCAGACGTTAGTAAGGAGGACTTTGCAGGGTCAACAGGTCTGAGTTTGCCATTGTCGTTTCCCGTGCCTAAGTTGGTGCCTAAGTCCGTCCGGTTTCTTCTCTTTTGTGTCTTTGTACCGGTTTGTTACAACTTGAGTGGCTTGCTAGGCAATTTCAGAGGGCATTTAAGAGCCAACCACATTGCTGTGGGACTGGAGTCACATGTAGGCCAGACCAGGTAAAGACGACATATTTCCTTCCCTAAAGGACATTAGTGAACCAGGTGGGTTTTTATAACAATCAACAATGGTTTCATGGTCATCACTGGACTTTTTAATTCCAGATTTTTATTGAATACAAGTTCTACCATCTGCCATTGCAGAATTTGAACCCGGGTCCCCAGAGCATTACCTTGGGTCTCTGGATTACTAGTCCAGCGACAATATCATTACGCCATCGCCTCTCCTAAATCGGGGGGCGAGAAGGTGACACAGGCATCCTTTCACCAGATACATTAACTAACTTACCATTTGGGGACTTAATGAAATGTAATTTTTAATATAAAAATACACAATGTATTGCATTCTTGAATCTAGTGAATATTCAGAGGCAGTTAATGCCAGGGATATTGTTCCAAGCTTTAAAATCAGCTGATTGATTTTACTCAATATCCCCCGAGACCTTCCGCTATCTTAAATGTCGAGACTTGTTTCGTTACCTTTTATTTACATTCTAGTCTAAAGGTGTTTTAACAAAATTACTGAGTTAAAAGTTTGCAGGAATGTCATTTGACCAGGAACGAGGCTAGCTGTTTAATACCCAGAAGACGGTATTGAAAACATACTATCATTTGGCATTTGGTGCATCAATGTAGAATACCCGTCCAGATCTTGAATCGTCCTGATCTTGAATATTTGAGACTTACCCAAAAAAAAGCTTCCTTTAAGCCAAACCTGAATAGTTACTTTTGTTACTTTACATTTACATTTTAACTTGTTTGGTTCCTAATTAAGACTGCAATTGTTCTAATTCTTTGCCCTAGGCATGTTAGAAAAGAACCCAGTGCTCTCACCTCCAGCGATTTAAATGTAAGGGTTGGCTAAGCCATTGAAATGCTTTCTATCCGTTCCTTCCTGGAACGCAGAATTGATATAAAAATGGCTTTTCAGTTGGGAGGGGTGTAAAAAAGGTCAATGTTTTCATTAATTCCTGTTTTAAATGGATAATTTTAAAAAAGTATTTTAAACAAGTCATGCTCTTTTTAAAGGAAATGCTGAGAAGCCCATTATAAAGCTATAGTCTAGATTATTTCTGTAACACTGTTGTATGTTTAGTCTTTGAAATGATGTGATTTTGGAATTGTTCAAGAATCTTGAATCCTTATTTATGTACACAAACCAGGCACATAAGTCTTATCCAAAGTCCCAAATAATCCAAATTGGAATAATTCAGATAAATTGAAATAAACACAATTTAGACCTGATCCTAAAATATGCCCTCTCATTTTAACTAGCAGCATTACTGTTTTAATACAATTTACACAGTGTTGGGTGAAATTAGTTGTTATGATAGCTGGGAATTCTGCAATAAGTAACTCATCTCCTGACTCCCCAAGCCTGTTTACCATCTACAAGGAACAAGTCAGGAATATGGTGGAATATTCTCCACTTGCCTGGATGAGTTCAGCTCAGGAAGCTCGACATCATCCAGGACAAAGCAGCCCATTTGATCAGCACATTCATTCATTTCACCAGCAACACAGTGGCAGCAGTGTGTATCATATACAAAATGCACTGCAACAACTCACCAAGGGTCTTTCAGCAGCAGCTTCAAACCCTGTGACCTCGAGCACCTAGACGATCAAGGGTAGCAGGCACATGGAACACCACCACCTGCACGTTCCCCTCCAAGCCACACACCATCCTGACTTGGAAATATATCACTGTTCCTTCACTGTCACTGGGTCAAAAACCTGAAACTTACTTCCTAACAGCTCTGTGGGTGTACCTACATGAGATGGACTGCAGTGTGGTTCAAGAAAGTGGCTCACCACCACCTTCTCACAGGCATTTAGGAATGGACAACCAATGCTGGCCCAGCCAGTGAAGCTCACATCCTATGAAAAGATTTTTAAAAAACACAGCACACCCGAATATTGATTTTTGGGTTGCTCTCTTTTCTCAGCCCGCAGGATAAATTTGCCTTTATGCAAATTTAAAAAAAACTCTCATTAAACTGTCATTGTAAACCCAAAGTCAGTGGTGATTATAACCCCAAGCCCTGTAATGTGATAGGTTTTGAAATGCTAGGGCAATGACTAATTGCATAAATAGAATATTAAATCAGACCACATGGCTGGTTCTTTTCCTCCTGGAATTCATTAATTTATGAGGAAGAACTTTTTTATATTACATCTGATTAATCTTTTGCATTTGTTAAAAAGAATAATGGTAATGCAGGCAATAATTCAATGCAATTTTGCATAGATGGAAATATTTATGAAGATAAATTTAGTTTAAAGATGATGGACTCTGCAACCATGAAAAACAAAATGATCTGAGAACTATGGTCTTTCCTGGTAAGGAGTGTTTCACCTACAGACTTCCTTGGTGTTTTGCTGCAAATTCTATACAGAACTGGGCTGGATTTTTAATAATGAAGTAATCACAGTAAGCCTCTGTGAAAACCTTATTACATATAGGATCAGAAGGAATTTATGCAGAACTTTCCTTCAATATTAAGCATGTAGGTAGAGTCCATGACAGGGTAAATAATGCACGGTCTGTGGAAGGAGGGAGCATTCATGGGCTTGGTGACTGTTCTCATTCCTTGCATTCTTATGTTTTTCAGTTAAATTTTGTTTCTAGTGTTAATCATGCTAATTTTAAAAGGCACTTATAAATCTGGAAGTTTGTTTATGGAAAGATTGTTGGCAGATCGCAAGAGGCTAAATTTAGAATGGCTCAGGGTAGAAAAAGTAGCAGGATACTGTAAGAAATGTCAATGCTGGCTGTAGCTGACACTGACTGCTGTGTAAGAAGTTTGTGGGGTTAATGTCCCACTCTAGGGACATGAGCACAAAAATCTAGGCTAATACTCCAGTGCAGTACTGGGAGAGTCCTGCATTGTCAGAGATGCTGTCCTTATGAAGAAGCATTAAACTGTCTGCCGTATCAGATGGACATGAGGTCCCATGGCATTATTACGAAGAAGAGTTATCTCCAGCGTCCTGGCCAATGTTTATATTTAGCTCTAGAAATGAATTTTTTTTGGTCTTACATGATAGTCTGGTAAACAATTTCAATACTGCATTGACGTCTTGTCTGGTGCCTGAGAGTGAGGAAAACGCATCCGTGGTCCCCTTATCCAAATCTGGAGAACTATAGATCTGAGAGTCTATCCACTCTGGTGGGGAGCTAATGGAAAATATCTGAGCTATTTTAAATTAGGGGTTGCACAACACAGTCTCAGAAATCACTGGTCATCAGTGCTCACCTGATCCAATTTGTTGACAAGTTGCCTGGAATGAAAGATCGAGCAGACCAGAAAACTTCGCCTACTTCGATTTCCAAAAGGCTTTTGACAGAATACCGTCAATCAGAATGTGTGCAAAAATTAGGTTTCATAATATGTGTGGAAGTGAGGTATAAGAGTAGAGCTAAAATGGAAAGATAACTTGGTTAAGGGGGCATGAACTACTGGTGATATTGGAGTCCTGAATTGGATATAAGTCTCTTTAGTAGCCTATTCCAAGAGATCTGGGAAGTAAAGGTTGGTAATGGAGTCAGGTATATACAATATAGGCCTTTTGGCATTTTCTCATCCCCAGTACATCTGCCTATTGTCTCAGTAAAAAATATTTGTGTCACTTAACATCTGCAATTTAACTTCTGCTGACATGTTTTTGACAAAGTTGGGTGTCCACTTTTTTTCATTGTAACTTCCTATGTCTATTAATGCAGGGGGTGAAGAATCGATAGTGGCTGGGGCTATGAGTCATAATTGTTGGGTTGAGAGAGAGGGACAGTCAATGAAGATGAGGTTTGAGAGAGAGACTCATCGAGCAGGAGGTTTGAGGGGTGAGGGGAGAGGGAGAGCTGGTGGTTTGAGAGAGAAACAGCAGGAGGTTGAGTCACAGCATCAGGTCAAACATGAACACGAAATCTCGTGCTGATTACTACTTACCGCACTGCCTCAGCTGATGAATTAGTACTCCTTCATATTGGGCACTACTTGGGAGAAGCACTGAGGGTAGCTAAGGACACAGAAATATTCCAGGTGACAAGTGATTTTCACACCACAGCGTTCCAGGCAATGACCATCTCCAACATGGGTGAGTCTAACTATCTCTCCTTGACAGGCATTACCATCTTTGAATTCCCACCATCAACATTCTGGGGTCACCATTGACCAGAAACTGAACTGGATCAGGCATATAAATACTGTGGCTACAAGAGCAGGTCAGAGACTGGGAATTTTGCAGTGAATAACTCACCACCTGACTCCCCAAAGCCTGTCCACCGTCTAAAAAGCAAGTGATGAGTTTGATGGAATACCTATCTAGATGAGTGAAATTCCAACAGCACTCAAGAAGCTTGACATCATCCAGAACTAAACAGCCTACTCGATTAGTATCCCCTCCAACACCTTGAACATTCACTCCCTTCACTACCGGCGCATAGTGTGTGCCATCTACAAGATTCACTACAGCAACTCACCAAGGCTCCTTCAACAGCACCTTCCAAACATTGACCTCTATCACCAAGAAGGACAAGGGCAGCAGGCACGTGGGAATACCACGACCTTCAAGTTCCTCTCCAAGCTACAAGTTCCCCTCCAAGCTACACACTATCCTGACTTGGAAATACATTACTAATCCTTCATTGCTACTCATTCAAAATTTTGAAACTCCCTGCATAAATGCATTGTGGGAGTAACTTCACCACCATTTTCTCAAGGGCAGTGAGGGATGGGCAGTAAATGCTGGCCTTGCTGGTGACACCCTCATCCCATGAATGAATGGGGGTAAAAAAAGAACATCAACTTCTCCAGTCTATTCATATCTATCCCTCATCCCTGGCACCATTTAAGTAAATGTCTTCTTTACTCTTTCCAAAGCTTTCCTGTCCTTCCTAAAGTGTGATACTCAGAATTGAACACAATATTCCAGCTAGGACCAAACTAGAGTTTTATGTAGGTTTGGCATAACTTCCTGGCTTTTGTAGTCTATGCCTCTTTATCCACCTCAGGATCCCATTCACTTTAACTGCTTTGTTAACCTGTCCTACCACCTTCAAAAAAAATGTGCACAAATACCCCAAGTTTCTCTGTCCTTGTATCCTCTTTAAAATTATTACCATTTTTTCCTTCCAAAATGTATCACCTCACATTTGTGTTAAGTTTCATTTGTCATGTGCTCATCCATTTCACCAGCCTGCTTATGTCCTCTTGAAATCTATTACTATCTTCTTCACTGTTAACTACATTCCCAAGTTTTGTGTTACCTGCAAGTTTTAAAATTGCACTGTGCAGTTAAAACTTTCCACGGAATTTCCAAGGACTTGAAATTGTTTTTCTATTTGATACCAAGAATTAGATAGACAGAATATAGCCTAAAATTCATTGTATTGCTTTTTTTTTAAAATGGTGCAATTCTCACTGCCCCAACCCCATATTCTGAGAGTTTAATTTTTGAACAGAATTGCAACAACATATGGAGAGGAATTTTCCAAATGAATTAATTTTATGATTGTTGCACTGAATTGTGAGACTCTTGTGTAAAATCACTGTAGTTGAAGTTAGTTTCCCATTTCTATTAAATGACGTGTGCACTAAGACATTTAAGCTGTAATAGGGATCCAGTGAGTGAATAATCTGGCTTTCCCTTGGACAATGAGCTTTGTCAGCTTGGGATTTCTGCTTTTAAAGGCATAATCACTTAGAGATAAATGGATCATCCTTCTTCTCTTACAACAAAGTGTGTTCTGTCGAAGGGTCATGAGGACTCGAAATGTCAACTCTTTTCTTCTCCACTGATGCTGCCAGACCTGCTGAGTTTTTCCAGGTAATTCTGTTTTTGTTTTGTGTTCTCTTAGTTGATTCAGAGAAAGTACTGTGAGGGAGCTTTAATCAATCCTGTCTTTATGAGCATATAACTTGTGAGGCAGGGCTGAGAGAAAGACAAAGGAAAAATTGGGTTAGTACAACACAAATAGTGTAATTTGTTATTAAAGCACTGTAGATAAAAATGTTGACTTAAAGCCTTACTGGCATAGCTGTGCAGCTTGAGACACTGGTTTGATTGCTGTCACATTGATGAGCATGTGCCTGTCAAAATGGGAAGCGTAACATCTAATAGAACTAAATTGAAATATTAAAACATTTAATTTTTAATATAATGCATCTTAACAAAAACCTACAATACGGGCAACCAACGAATTGAAGTGAATGATGTTGATATTTTGGGGAAACAAAATTTAGCATTGCCCTGGTTAGGTCTCCTGATGTACTGGGACAAATTCAGGTAAAGTATAAGGATACAGCTTTAGGAGCAGTGGGAAATGAAAGGCAGGTTCTAGTGTAGTACTGCAGTTTTACATGTAATACTGAGATGTTGCTGGTTTTCTGTTTCTACAAGTTCATTAGTAATTTAGAAGATGTACAATGGCATCATCTATCCATGAGGAGTTTTGGCTTCATACCTGCTTTCGGTCAGATGCACCACCAGGACAACAAGACTTGTGTAGGTAACAAAATGCTACCATTGATGGACAGGGACTAAAATTGTCAGAGATATGAAATCCGTGTATTGCATAGAACTCCAACTGCTCCTGATAAGGACAGGAAACATTTAAATTCTGCAAGTATTAATTGCATTGAGTTGTAATCAGCACTTGTGCTTTCTCCTCAAGAGGAGAAAACTTTTCATAACATTTTGCACCGAGTAAAATAAATCCCAAGTAGGAAAAGGTGTAATGTTATTCTATATTTTGAGTTTTACATTTTGGAAATTCCAACAGAATAGATGGGAACGAGGAAATCTGTTTTGTCCTGTACCTGCTTGAGCTTTGTAGTGTGTGAATTTCCAGTTGGCCTTTTAAGATCATGAGAGCGTCATTTCAGTGGACAATCTGATTTAAAGTGAGCAATCAAAGAACTCCAACTGCTCCTTTCTTTGTAACAGAATCTCACAGTATGCAGAGCGTGACCATAAATAGCGGAGATTAAAACTCTTCCTGGAAGTTATTTTTTGAAGATGAGTTGAGATGTTTTATTCTCCGCTTCCGTATATTTTGCTTACTTACATTAGCTCCATGACTATATTTCATCTGACATTTCAGTCTGTACACTCTGAAATATACTTAACTTTAAATGGATGATGGATCAATACAGCAAAGATAAAAGTAAAATACTGTGAATGCTGGAAATCTGAAATAAAAACAGATAATGTTGGAAAAACTCAGCAGGCCTGATAGCATCAGTGAAGAGGGAACCCGAGTTAACATTTCAATTCTGTATGACTCTTCAGAGCTCTGATGAAGGGTCATACAGACTAGAAACATCAACTTTGTTTCTCTCTCCACAGATGCTGTCGGACCTGTTGAGTTTTTCCAGTATTTTCTGTTGTTGTTGTTATTATTATTATTATAGAAATACAGCAAACCCTGCTTGCCACTCCCCACTCTCCTCTTCAGGATCCAGTTTATTCAGTTGTTAATTTTTGTAGCAGTCTGTTCAATTTTAATTTATCACTAGGGGGCTTAGTTCACAGATTAATTTACTTAACCACCAAGCTAGCCCTGATTTAATATATGGTTCATTCAAACAACCAGTAATTTGTATTACAAAAACAAAAATACCTGGAAAAACTCAGCAGGTCTGGCAGTATCTGCGGAGAGGAACACAGTTAACATTTTGAGTTCAAATGACCCTTCAACAGAACTAAGTAAAAATAGAAGAGGGGTGAAATAAGGTAATTTGTATTCTCTAGTGATCTGCTCTGTCACTTGTTTTGGGATAACTTGCATCAGTGATTAATTAAGACAGTTTGATATTTCACCCACTCCTTTACATTAGTTCTTCATTTCTTAGGTAGTTTTGTCAATTTGACACTGACTCCACAGTTAATAGGCTGATGAGTCTACTTATTGGTTGGTAAGGAGTCATTCATCTGCAGTTAGTAAATTATTCAGTGAAGGCAATTGGTTATTTCATTTAGTTCCCAAATTTTAATCCATTAGTTTAACTCAAATTATATTTTATTTAAGTTCAGCAAGTGGTTATCAAAAATTTTAGTCATTACTTATTGTTCACTAGTTACTTACTAAAGTTGGTAGCTCCTATTTACTAGCCAACCTTAATAAGTTTAGCCAGTTCTTGTCTTAATGTGTATGGCATCAAATAGTATTAAGGCACCGAGGTAAGAAATTTAAATTGAGGGCATTAGTTTAAATAGGGCTGGAATTATCAATGTAAGGAGATGATGCAGAAGCCTTCCCCAAGGTCATAATCAAATCCCTAATGAACAGCCTAGACTGTGCCCAAGGCTAACAACACAAAGATGGAGGAGTAAAGTTTTATGTTGGTGATTGGACCATAGTGAGTTGCAGTACTAATGAAAGATTTAATGACAAGTGTCTGTGCACCTGCTGCGTATTATAATCACACAATTGTAGCTGGGCTAACTAAATGTCTGTCATTGTAATACTTTTAACCTGTTATTATTACTTCATAGTGAATAGTGGTAAAAAAGTGAGTTATGCTATTATGTACAGCTGAAATAATTTACTAAATTGGATAAAGGAAACTTTTGAAACCTGTGTGCATGTGTGGAATTGATGGGTTAGTTTTCTATACTGTCTGTGGTACAAAAACGGTTGAGATAGTAAACATAATGACTCAGAAGATGATGAAAAAATAAACAAAAAGTTGGGGTCCAAGATTAAACCTGATTAGAAAGTTTGAGAGGAGTAAGAAGTGAGCTGATGTATTTTTAAAAATAATTTTTTGAGAATTTTTTGTAAACATTTTGTGTTTATTAACAACAACTTGTATTTATAAAGCACTTTTAAGAATGTAAAACCTCCCAAGATGTTTCACTGGAGTGAGCAAAGAGGTAGATTTTAAGGGGCACCCTAAAGGAGGAAAGAGATTTTGAGAGACGGAGAGGCTTTGCGAGGAAATTCCAGAACTTAAGGTCTTGCCAGCTGAAGGCATAGCCACCAATGGTGGAGCGATTAACATTGAAGATGAGTAAGAGGCCAGAATTGAAGGAGAACAGAGATTTTGGAGAAAGATGGGAGATCGGCCAGCAGAGCACTGGAATGCTGTAGATCACAGTATATAAGCCAACCTTTGAAGCTTCCAAAAATCCTTCCAAGAACGGGGGTTGACTTATACATCGAGTATATAATGTGAACCGCCTGTGTGGGTTGCCCAGCCCCTAACTGCCCTTGAGAAGGTGGTGGTGAGCTGTTGTCTTGAACTGCTGCAGCCCATGTGGTGTAGGGACGCCCATAGTGCCATTAGGAAGGGAGTCCAGGATTTTGACCCAGTGACAGTGAAGGAACGGTGATTTAGGCCTGTAACTTGTGTGCTCCACAGAGTTGGATTTTGGGGGGTACACCAAAGATGCGCTGGGCAATTCCTTTGGGAAGTTCCCAGGTGTGGATTTGCCTGGCAGTTGCCCAGAAGTATGCCCTTCCTGTGGACAATTGTGCTGCGCTGGCAACTATCCAAAAATGCGGTTTAAATTGCAAAGTTCAGACGGTTCCGCCGGAGCGATACCAATAGTTACCCAGAAAAGGTTAGAAGGATTAAAAGCTCTTCTAACTTATAAGCAACTATTGTAAAGACCCAAACCGACCTTATGGGACTTGCCAACATCCCTGACTCAGCTCCCACCCCAGGACTACCCCCAGCCCCCAACCCTGACCTCCAACATCACCCCACCCCACCCCCCCAAAACCTCCAACAACCACACACCCCCAACACCTGAGGCCAGCCCCATCCCACCAAAACTCCGACAACCCCCACACATTCCCTGCCTCCGACACCCCCTGAACTACGACTCCCACCCACACCCTCCAAACCTCGAATCCCCCTCATGACTCCTCTGGACTTCCAACTGACCTCTGCCCCTAACCTCGGACACCCCCACTACTCTCTAGACCTCCAAACTGCACCCCCCTCCCCTCCCAACCATGGACACCTGCAACCAACCCCCACCCCCTCCGACCTTGGACTCCTGCGACCCCTTCCTGCGACATCGGACCCCCTCTAATGCTCAACAACCCCACCCCTGACTCTGCCAACCCCAACCCTGCCAGTTCCCCACCCCCACTGACCCTGATGCCCCCCCCCACACTCCTTCAGACCCTCCTCAACCCCACCTGGACCTACGGCCGACCGGCCACCACACCGTCCCCACCGGCCCACCCCCGGACATTCCGAACCCCCAAATCCTATGCACTCACCTTAGACACTTACCTTCCCCTAGCCTGTCAGTTCCCTGGCCCTTTAAACTTACCCGCTTTACTGCAGCAAATGCTGTAAAAAAGGGGGCGTGGCCTCCTTGAATACACTGGAGCTACACTTCACTGGGGCTTGCGATGCAGACCCCAAGCAGCTCCAGAGAATGGAAGTGTCAATGTTATTTCCAAGACCAGGTAATTAGGTATTTATTACTTCTAATTTCTGCGGGTCAGCACTTTCCAACGCTAGTCAGAGGTTACAGCCCATAGTTCCAAGTCAGGATGGTGTGCGACTTGAAGAGGAACTTGCAGCTGGTGATGTTCCCATATGTCTGCTGCTCTTGTCCTTCTGTATCATAGAGGTTGAGAGTTTGGAAGTGTTGTTAGTAGCTGAAGTAGCTGCAGTGCATCTTGTACATTGCTACCACTGTGGATTGGTGGTGGGGGGAGTGAATGTTGAGGGTAGTGGATGGGGTGCCAATCAAGTGGGCTGCTTTGTCCTGGACAGTGTCAAGCTTTTTGAGTATCATTGGAGCTGCACTCATCCAGGCAAATGGAGACTATTCTGTCATACTCCTGACTTGTGCCTTGTAGATGGTGAACAGGATTTGGGGAGTCAGGAGGTGAGTTACTTACCATAGAATTGCCAGCATCTAATCAGCTCTTGTAGCCACAGTATTCGTATGGCTAGTCCAGTTCAGTTTCTGGTCTATGGTAGTCCCCGGGATGTTGATAGTGGGGGATTCAGAATTGGTAATGCCATTGAATGTTATGGGGAGATTGGTAGATTCTTTCTTGCTGGAGATGGTCATTGCTTGGCATTTGTGTGGCATGAACGTTACTTGTCACGTACCAGCCCAAGTCGGACTGTTGTGCAAGTGTTGCTGCATTTAGACACTGACTGCTTCAGTATCTGAGGAGTTGCGAGTGATGCCAAAAATCCTTACTTCTAACCTTGTGATGGAAGGAAGGTCATTGATGAAGCAGTTGAAGGTGGTTGGGCCTAGGACACTACCCTGAGGAACTCATGCACGATGCTCTAGAACTGAGATGATTGACCTCCAACAACCACAACTATTTTCCTTTGTGCTAGGTATGACTCTAAACAGCGGAGAGTTTTCCCCCTTATTCCCATTGACTCCAGTTTTACTAGGGCTCCTTGATGCTACACTCAGTCAAATGCTGCGTTGATGTCAAGGGCAGCAATTCTCACCTCACACTGGGAGTTCAGCCCTTTTGTCCATGTTTGAACCAAGGCTGCAATGAGGCTAGGAGCTGATTGATCCTGGTGGAACCCAAATTGAGCAGGTTATTGCCATGCAAGTGCTGCTTGATGACTCCTTCCATCACTTTGCTATTGATCAAGAGTAGAATGATGGGGCGGTAATTGGCCGGGTTGGATTTGTCCTGCTTTTCGTGGACAGGTCATACCTGGGCAATTCTCCACATAGCTGGGTAGATGTCAGTGTTGTAGCTGCACTGGAACTGCTTGACTAGGGGCATGACTCTGGAGTACAGTAGTCTTTAGGACCACTGCTGGAATGTTGTCAGGGCCCATAGCCTTTGCACTTTTTTTTTTATCCATTCATGGGATGTGGGCTTTGCTGGCTGGGCCAGTATTTATTACCCATCCCTAGTTGCCCTTGAGAAGGTGGTGGTGAGCTACCTTCTTGAACTGCTGCAGTCCATGTGGTGTAGGTGTACCAGCAGTGCTGTTAGGAAGTCCAGGATTTTGACCTGGTGACAGTGAAGGAAGGGCAATATATTTCCAAGTCAGGATGGCGAGTGACTTGGAGGGGATATTCTAGGTGGTGGTATTCTCATGTATCTGCAGCCCTTGTCCATCTAGGTGGTAGTGGTCATGGGTTTGGAAGGTGCTGTCGAAGGAGCCTTGGTGAACTCCTACAGTGCATTTTGGTGCACTCTGCTGCTACTGTGTGTCGGTGGTGGAGGGAGTGAATGTTTGTGGATGTGGTGCCAATTAAGCGGACTGATTTGTCCTGGACTGTGCCCAGCTGTACTTATCCAGGCAAGTGGACAGTATTCCATCACAATCCTGACTTGTGCCTTGTAGATGGGGGACAAGCTCTGGGGAGTCAGGAGGTGAATTACACGTCACACGATTCCTTGCCCCTGACCTGCTCTTGTAGCCACAATAATTATATGGCTAGCCCAGTTCACTTTCTGGTCAATGGTAACCCCCAGGAAGGTGTTAGTTGGGGATTCAGTGCTGGTAGTGCCATTGAGCATCAAGGGACAATGGTTGGATTCTCTCATGTTGGAGATGGTCATTGTCTGACACTTGTGTGGCACAAATGTTACTTGCCACTTGTCAGCCCAAGCCTGGATATTGTCCAGGTCTTGCTGCATTTGGACATGGACTGCTTCAGTATTTGAGGAGTCGCGAATGATGCTGAACATTGTGCAATCATCAGCGAACATCCCCACTTCTGACCTTATGATGGAAGTAAGGTCATTGATGAAGCAGCTGAAGATGGTTGGGCCGAGGACACTACCCTGAGGAACTCTTGCAGTGATGCCTTGGACCTGAGATGACTGACTTCCAACAACCACAACCATCTTCCTTTGTGCTGGGTATGATTCCAACCAGCGGAGAGTTTTCCCCCTGATTCGCATTGATTCCAGTTTTTGGCTAGAGCTCCTTGATGTCACACTCGGTCAAATGCTGTCTTGTTGTCAAGGGCAGTCACTCTCACCTCACCTCGGGAGTTCAGCTCTTTTGTTCATGTTTGAACCAAAGCTGTAATGAGTTCAGGAGCTGAGTGGCCCTGGCAGAACCCAAATTGGGCGTCAGTGAGCAGGTTTGTGCTAAACAAGTGCCGCTTGATAGCACTGTTGATGACCCCTTCCATTACTTTACTGATGATGGAGAGTGGACTGAAGGGGCGGTAATTGGCCAGGTTGTTTTGTCCTGCTATTTGTATAAAGGACGTACCTGTGTAATTTTCCATATAGCCGGGTAGATGTCAGTGTTGTAGCTGTACTGGAACAGCTTGGCTAGGTGCGCAGCAAGTTCTGGGGCACATGTCTTCAGTGCTGTTGCCAGAATTTTGTCAGGGCCCATTGCCTTTGCAGTATCCAATGCCTTCAGCCATTTCTTGATATCACGAGGAGTGAATCGAATTGGCTGAAGACTGGCATCCGTGATGCTGGGGACCTACGGAGGAGGCTGAGATGGATCATGCACTCAGCCCTTCTGGCTGGAGATTGTTGCGAATGCTTCAGCCTGATCTTTTGCACTGCTGTGCTGGGCTCCTCCATCATTGAGGATGGGGATATTTGTGGAGGCACCTCCTCCAGTGAGTTATTTAATTGTCCACCACTATTCATGACTGGATGTGGCAGGACTGCAGAGCTTAGATCTAATCCGTTGGTTGTGGGATCACTTAGCTCTGTCTATCATTTGCTTCTTATGCTGTTTGGCATGCAAGTAGTCCTGTTTTATAGCTTCACCAGGCTGACACCTCATTTTTAGGTATACCTGGTGCTGCTCCTGGCATTCCCTCCTGCACTCTTCATTGAACCAGGTTGATCCCCTGGCTTGATGGTAGTGTTATACTAGGGGATATGTCAGGCCATGAGGTTACAGATTGTGTTCAAGTACAATTCTGCTGCTGCTGATGGCCCACTGTGCCTTGTGGATGCCCAGTCTTGAGTTGTGTTGAGTTGCTGGATCTGTTCGAAATCTATCCCATTTAGCATGGTGGTAGTGCCACACAACACGATGGAGGGTATCCTCATTTTAAGGTGGGACTTCGTCTCCACAATGACTGTGTGGTGGTCACTCCTACCAATACTGTCATGGACAGATGCGTCTGCAGCAGGCAGGTTGGTGAGGATGAGGTCAAGTATATTTTTCCCTCTTGTTGGTTCCCTCACCACCTGCTGCAGACCCAGTCTAGCAGCTATATCATTTAGGACTCGGCCAGCTTGGTCAGTAGTGGTGCTACCAATGGACATTGAATTCCCCACCTAGAGAACATTCTGCGCCCTTGCCACCCTCAGTGCTTCCTCCAAGTGATGTTCACATGGAGGAGCACAGATTCATCAGCTGAGGGAGGGCAGTACGTGGTAACCAGCAGGAGGCTTCATTGCCCATGTTTGACCTGATACAATGAGACTTCATGGGGTCGAGAGTCGATGTTGAGGACTCCTGAATGTATACCACTGTGCCGCCACCCCTGCTGGGCTTGTCCTACCAGTGGGACAGGACATACCCAGGGATGGTGATAGTGGAGTCTTGGACATTATCTGTAAGGTATGATTCCGCGAGGATGACTATATCAGGCTGTGTGTTCAGCCGTTACTTGATATCGCATGGAGTGAATTGAATTGTGAAAAAAGAAACGTGACACTGGTAATGCATATTAAATTAATGTGGCATGGTTTATTGAATCGATTAATTGTACAAAGATACTTTAACCGCAATCAAAGTATTTTAAAACCCTTGGATTCATTGTCTTAGGCCTTCAAACAAAGAGTTCATCGAATTAATTCTCAGTCATTTTGGCTATGGCATCATCGTAAGGATCCCACACTGGATCAGATATGTCTAATGCTAGCAATGGTTAACTTGTTCAAATAATCTGCATGTCCCATCCTTTATATGGAAAATTTTTCAGACTTTCAAACTGGTTTTCACAGTGCAAATTTCAGAACAAATATTTCCATCTATTTTAGGTTTCTGGTCTTCCTGACGTACCAGACTTACTATGAATACCCACTGGCAACATACTTGGAGTATCCAATCCTAATTATACAAGGTAACCAATTATTTAGTATGCTACAGAATAACAAACCAAGTTGGGGTGCAGGGAGAGGGATAACTGTCATGCTTTTGTCTTTGTGTAAAAGTTAAATATAACCTTCATAGTGCATTATTAAATGAGTGGTGGCTCCAGTTGAAAAGCTAACTTGTGGTGACCCAGTGGCTAAATGCCTACTCTAATTTCTACAATTAATGCACAAGTGCACTAAACAGTGAACCTGTAAGCTGGCAGGCTATAAGTTTCCAAGTCTGGTCCTTGGCCTGTGCCGAGTTAGCTACACAGCATTTGGATCGTATGATTTAGTGTCGTGGGCTAGAGAAAGGAAAGAAATCCCCTAACTTCCTCCAATTGACTACTAACCAGTGGCCTCTGCTGAGAAGTGGATATGTAAGTCATTTCATGCATTGGGTGTGGTTTTGACTTGGTCCATTAATGATTCCCCCGATGTCTGCCAGCATTTAGGCAGCCTATTCAAAAAAGAGCTAGCAATTTGTTAGTAGGGAGGAAATATACAAATATTTTCAAAATTTCATATAATACATAATCTTTTATGATCTTTAAGTTGTTATCCAAAATGTACATAACCAAAGAAATATGTGGGGCCCTTTGATCAGAATTGAGGTTAATGTCTCTTGTTGGTTGGTTTCATGGGAATTAAAAGTTTAATTAATGATTAGATTAACTCCTGTGAAGAAAGCCAGTTGTGCAAGTGTCTTGTGTTTGTAGTGTGTATCACTAATGCTACTGTCCATTGTTTTGCAGATGCTATTCTCTTGATGTGTGTTCTCTTTTACAATGGAAACATTGGGACAGCTTTACCGTACTCAATACTGTATCCTTGGAATTTAATTCTGATTTAAGGGATCCATTGCAAATCTTTTAATTCATTGTAGCATTGGTTTAAATTCAGATATCCTTGTGAATCATTTTAAACTCTGGTAATTCCACTAATTCTGTTACATATGATTTACAAAGAAAACAAGTAAATGACTGGGATGCCAGTTGGGCACCCTGCTTTGGTCCAGTGCTGTGATTAGGTGAGACATAGGTTCTTGCCTGTAATTGCTCAACTCATTCTGACCTCAAGCAATCTTGCTATGAGAGCAGAGGCCGATGAAAAATCAAAGAAAATGTAATCCCTGTTATGTACCTCATTATGGCTAATTTCAGAGTGACCGTGGGAGGGGTAGGTGTAAGTAAATCCGAACGTCTTTGACCACAATTGTATAAATTGCAGGAGGACTTAATTGGGGTTAATGAGGCCAATGAAGGTTTAAATAGACAGTTTGGTATTTGAAACCCTGATTATGTTATAGCCTCGCAACCTTCTGTATTCCTATGTTCATATTGAGCCATATTTACAGGATTGAGATATTATGGTGACTAACAGCAGCAATTGGGGATGATTGAGAGGCAGCAGTAGTTTGTGTGACCATCCTTTGCCTTCTCATTCAGTTAGTTGCTAGCACAGATCAAGTGACAGCATTATTCCCTGTACCAGGAAATTAAGCCTTAGCTGAAGGGACTGGAAATTATACTTGTAGATTGGGAAGAGCACCGGGAAGGAGGGAAGTTTTTGAACTTAACAGGGTTGAACCTATAGACTGTTTAGTCATGACAGAAAAAAATGCTGTTTCGAAATTGGTCAGGAGAATAAAATCTTGTACTGCTTATTTGGAGGGTTTAAACACCGCTCCAGAAGTTGAGCCCATGATTCATGCTGATTTTTCAGTGGAGTACTGAGTGAGTGCCATATTGCTGGAGATGTCGTCTGTTTGATGAGGCATTAAACTGAATCCTGGTTTGCTACTCAGGTGGATGTTAAAGATCCCATAGTACTGTTCAAAGAAGAATTCTCTGTGTGCTGACTAACACCAGATATTAATTCATATTTCAATGAAACCTCCGAAACATAGTATCTTGTCGTTCACCTTATTTGTTGTTTGTGGAACCTTGCTTTGTGAAAATGGACAGCTGGATTGCCTACATAACAACAGTAACTGTACTTCAGGACAATATGGTCTGTGAGATGCTCTGCGGTGTCCTGAAGGTGTGAGAAGTGTCTTATCTAACCGTATTTCTTCAATCTTTTCTTTTTAATGGATTTATCGCTATTCAATAATAAACCTAAGGTTCGCTCATAAACATAATGTTCCTCAAAAGTTTTGGAGAGGAGGATATTAGATTGCTTTTGACTATTTTAATTATAAGTTGCTCAAATTGGAATTTTTAGCATGTGCTGGATTCTCGGTCTTTCCCACACTGATCTTTAGTTACTATATGAAAAGTTAGGATGGGTATTCCATACTCAGCTCAGGAGTTCTATAGTCATGAGGCTCTCAAAATATGTTCATGGTACAGAACTGAGTGTTGAGTCAATAAAGTTGTAGGAAAGAAATATAAGAAAGTAGGACAAAGTATTTGGAAAGATTGGAAAGTTCATAGGATTAATAAAATAGATTAAGGTAAGAAAGATTATGACAAAGATTATAGAAACTCACAGTGAGAGATGAATAGGCTGTCAGACAACAAGGGCTGGATTTTCTAAGAAGGGTCAGGAACCGACACCCAGATGACTTCCTGGTCCAATCCTGTACTTGCACAGCATCTCATAAGCCAGGCTATTTTTAAATGTAAATGCCTTAATTGGGCAGGAGGTGAGCTCAGCGCCCAACTAGTGACACCGAATGTGTCCAGAAGGTGAGAGCTGCCTGTAGAGTGCAAGCAGCAAAGGTAGATGGCAGCCATGATGGGGCCTGCCACTGCTTTGCTAAATACAGCAGGCAGCAACTCAGAGGGCAAGTAACGTTAAGACAAAGGAAAGTGGCCATGCAGCCAACATGAAGGTAATGTGCTCGACTTAGTGCAAGATGCCCATGAACCAATACTTTTCAACTATTAAAAACAAATATTCAGATCTCCCTGCAATGAATCCAACAGTTGGGCACTAACATGCTTCAGACTGTTCGGCTTCACTGAAATCTCCATTGAAAATTACAGTCTCAGTTGCCCCTGCCTGTTAACAAGCTTCTAAAGGAGCTTAATGGGACATTAATTGGAGGAGAATGGGTTCTGTGTTCCCTCCCCCCCCCCCCCCCCCCCCCCCGCCCCGCCAGCACCTTGAAAATTGTAGACTGTGCCAAAAGTGTCAGGCGCCAGAGATGACCTCTTGCACTGTGATTTTTAAATCCTGCCAGCACCAGGTGCTGACCTGCCAACACTTGAAATTCTGGCACCAGTTCTTGCCTTGTAACGAAAACAGAAAGTGTTGGAAATACTCAGCATCTATAGAGAGAAACAGTTTCTGATCGATGCCCTTTACTTTCAGATTTCCAACATCCGCACTATTTTGCTTTTGTATGAGCCTTTCCTTATGTTCTGTCCCACAATGCAAGAGACATGCTACTCCTCAGACATGAGAGCTATATCCAGTTCATGGTTGAAGTTTTGCTTTCTTGACTTGTGATTGGTGCAATAAGTATTGCAAATTTTGTTTTTCTTAAAGCAGTGCCTTTGTTTTGGCGAATAGGGGGGCTGAAGGATTAGTGGTATTGTTGATATGCTACTGGATTCGTAACTCAGGAACTAACAATTGGAAAAGTTTGAGCTCAAATCCCACCATGGCAGTTTGAGAGTTTGAATTCAGTTTAAAAAAAAAATCTGAAAATCAAACCACCATGAAGCAGTCAGCTTGTGGTAAAAACTCATCAAGTTCATTAATATCCTTTAGGAGTGGAAAAACCACTGATCCGGTGCCATGCCATCAACATTCTCTCTGAAATGGCCCTGGGGATGAGTAATGACCGTGTCAGTGACACCCACGTCCCGAGAATGAATTTTTAAAATCTATCCATTCGATTCCTTGTGATGATAGCTTGTTCATAAGTATGTATGCTGCTCCTTGGCAAAGGAGGTGTCCAAGGCGAGGACCAATGACTCATCAAAATATTTAAGAGTTCAAAATAAAGAGAAAATCTGCAATAATGCATAAGGCTGTAACTTTTAAACTGATAGATTGAGAGTTAGTAACAGCTTCCATTACTTTAGAAAGCAGAATATAATCTTAGTGTGGAATGCTCATGGAAAATAAGGGCAGTAGAATTTAGTGCCAAAGAAATACAAAATGTACCTGAAAGATTTAATTCAAAGTATTAGAAAAGAATAATGCCTTTAAATTTGCTCATGAATTTCAAAATATAAACTGTTTTTGTTTTTTACAGATGGTAAAATAGTTCTTGCATGCAACATGTAATTGACTTGCATTCCATTTTTAATTTCTTCCTTAGCAGCATTCAGATTTATCCTTGGTTGGCGTCTCATAACAATCCATAAGTTTATCATAGATTTAGCTATGGTAAGTATTCCATTAAGCAACTTATGGATGATGTTTTACTTCATGACTGTAACTTGCTGCTGATGCTTACAACAGTACATGTATGCTTCATGTAGTGGTGGACTGACGAGTGCACCAGACCTCGAGTGATCTAATTTGTAATACCAATGACAAGAGACAATGGACCTTTTTAACCTGTAGAAAAGCTTCAGGGATATCCAGTTATACCTGTAACTGGCTGGAAGGAGGTAAAGTTGAGCTGGAGCACAGCTGAATTCCCATTTTCTCTGCCTTACACTCAGCAGGAGTAACGTTTCAGCGGTTTGTTGTGAATGGAAGAAATTCGCCAACAGAAGCAGACAGGTTTGAGCATATAGTATGGTATTGGGCTGTCATTTATATTCCCTCTACAAGCATAGAGAATATACTGGATTTGGTATTGATGTGTTCATTTTGAGTATCATACCTTGTTTATTTAAGTAATATTTTAAAAATAAATCCTTGATGAGTCCTCTTCAATAATTGTTTTTGCAAACCATGTAATCTTGTTTCAAGGAATCCTGCCAGGAATAGGTAAGTTTCTTGACTGAAGCTATATAGAAGTGACAGGTCACAACCTACATACGTAGAGAAGTACAGGTACTTCAAGATACGTAATTATCTTAACTAGCATTTAATGTTAGCACGAAGTAATGACTCACTGTTTTTCTCAGACATTGAGCTGGATAATACGGATAGCTTGCCTCCCCAGAAACCACGTTGGCGTGAAGCCGACTGACCCTACGCTGAGCAGCCCCGCAGTCATAAATTGGTGCAGGGCTCATTAACTAGGCCTGAGTGGGACTTCTGCCCCTTTTTGAGATGGAAGTTCCGCCCTCTGGAGCTGCCAGCCAATCTGATTGGCCAGCAGCTCTATTTGTCCAGGCAGTGCCAGGAAGGTATCAATGGCCACTGCCAGATCTGCAGGTGAGGAGTGGAGCTCAAGGCTGAGGATCCCTGGAGAAGGTAAGTCCAAGGTCTTGAAAAGGTTTGGGAGTGATAGGGGTAGGGGCTGTGGGGGATGAGGGTGGGTTTAAGAGAGTGAGTGGGTAGGAATGAAGGGGTGGGGGGTGGTTTCAGTCTAAGGGAGGGGGGGGCGTCCTTCGATCGGCCAAGTGCCTCTGAAGAGTGACCCCACCCTTCAATCATTTCAGGTTAAAAATCAGGCTTCCTGATCCAACCCTGCTTCCGCGCCAAACATATTATGGTATGAGCAGCATATTGTTCAGGTCAATAGGCTCGATGACAAGCACCACCCCCCCCTTCCCCCTCCCAGTCCCCCACCCCCACTCCGCCACCATATTATGGGGATGAGCTCTGGGGTGGGCAGGAAGGTGGTGGTGTGTGCGTTCACCACATTTTAAGTGTCTCTGCCCCCGCACACACCCCCCACACACAGGAACCATGTTTGCCGGGTACATGTAAAATTCAGCCCATTGAGCGTCACCGTCTGCACATGACCGTGTTGCACCATGAAGCCATGCACAATTCGTGTCCTTGATTTTTGGAGGAATTCAGAGTTTCTTGTATGCAGCATGAGCATAATCTGACTGCGTGTGTTGGGCAGGATTTTTCGGTCCCACTGCGATGGGCTCCCCTGCCCCGGATGCGGTTAGCCAGCCAAAAGTCCATTGGCTTTGGCAGGCAGCCAGAACTGAAAATCCCACCCGTTGTGTGCACTGGTGTGATTCTTCTAGCCAAAGGGCTCAGGTAATCAGTGGCTAATAGACAGATTTGATTCCTGGCACATTGTTGGCTCTAGCATTGTCCCTGGTTTTGGCAGCCTTCTTTCATTGGCAAATTATTTTCCTTAGTGGATTTAATGGTGGCAGTACAGCCAAATGAAACTGTGGCTCGATATTATAATCCTTGTGCGGACATTTGCTGCTGCATGGAAAAATTTAATGCAAAATTTATAATTCAGTTTATATCCTTGCAGATAGAAGTGTATTTTCTGTCTTTCTGGTTTGAGATTATTGACAAGGAGAAAAGAGTACCGGCAGTATGTTCCAAAAGCACTAGCAGGGAACTAGCCTGGCATGTGAAAAGCTTGGCGAGATAAGGCAAAATAGGGAAGGTAGAAGGAGAAGAACAAGGGTGCCAAGTATGTCCAGCAACAGGTTAAAGATGAACAGTAGCAACTCAATCAGGTTTTGTGTGTTAAATTTGTCATTTGGTCTGAGGATATTTTGTGATTCTCTACTTTGCATTAGGTAGAGTACAATAATGTTAGATTTTAGACTGTTAATTGGAATCGGAAATAATTGCTTTTATTTTGATAACTCAAAAATGGACAAAACCATTGTTGTTAACAAGAGGAACTGTTCAACTAGGGGAATTCAATGTAGGTGAGCATTCCAAAACTAAAATGTATGATGTACTTAAAGGTGTTTCAGCAGCTTGAATTTTGCACTCACCACTGACATTGAAGAAAGCTGCCCATGAAGATCTAACAATCTCTGTGGTGCATTTCACCTTTCCTGGCGTTGATTTGTATCTGGTGCTGTGTTTAGGGAATCTCCAGGTGTTCAGCAATAGTGACATCATTAAGCAGGATAGGCAGCCAGTCACTTTGAAGAATTCTCACAGACAGCAAACCAGGAAGTAGGATGCAGTGATGTTCCTCCATATTTTATAAATTTTTACAGAAAGTGAAATAAAGATTGGAACACATATATTAGAAGCTGAAATAGCGAACCCATTTTCGAAAACAAAATTTTATTAGCAAACGGAATTATCATATTGGAAAAAATGGCATCACATATAAAATTAGTTTTTCAGGGCCAGAGAAATTGTTTGGCAGTTATTATGACTTAGTGCATCATTTAAAAACTCAGTTACACCTCATTAAAAATTTGTAACATTTTCAGGGGTTTTTAATAGCAATATTACAACATAAAAGGGGATGTTCAGTTTAGCTCAGTAGTTTCTAAACATTGCCACCTGCAGGGACTGCGACAGGAGACTCTGTGGAGCAGGAAATCATTGACAGCAGCTTCTGAATTTCCAAACTCAATTGAGCATGTGCAGATGACAGAAGTAGTTGTCAGTTTCACAGGGTAATGATAGTGATAATAATAAACCTGGATGTGCTGCTGAGGCTTTATAAGGCTCTGGTCAGACCACATTTAAATATTGTGAGCAATTTTGGGCCCCGTATCTCAGGAAGGATGTGCTGGCCCTGGAGAGGGCCCAGAGGAGGTTCACGAGAATGATCCCAGGAATGAAAGGCTTAATATATGAGGAATGTTTGAGGACTCTAGGTCTATACTCGATGGAGGTTAGAAGGATGAGGGGGGATCTGATTGAACCTTACAAAATACTGAAAGGCCTGGATAAAGTGAACGTGGGGAAGATGTTTCCATTAGTAGGAGAGACTAGAACCTGAGGGCACAGCCTCAGAGTAAATGGAAGACCTTTTATAATATAGATGAGGAGAAACTTCTTTTGTAGATGGTACACACTGCTGCCATTGTGCATTGGTGGTGGATGGAGTGAATGTTTGTGGATGGGATGCCAATCATGTGGGCTGCTTTGTATTGGATGGTGTCAAGCTTCTTGAGTGTTTTTGGAGCTGCACTCATCCAGGCAAGTTGGGAGTATTCTATCACACTCCTGACTTGTGCCTTGTAGCTAGTGGACAGGCTTTGGGGAGTCAGGAGGTGAGTTTCTCGTTGCAGGATTCCTAGCCTCTGACCTGCTCTTTTAGCCACAATATTCGTATAGCTAGTTCAGTTCAGTTTCTGGTCAATAGTAACTCCCAGGACTTTGATATTGGAGGATTCAGTGATGGTAATCTCATTGAATGTCAAGGGGAGATGGTGAGATTCTCTGTTGTTGGAGATGGTCATTGCCTGGCACTGGTGAGGTGTGAATGTTACTTGCCACTTGTCAGCCCAAGCCTGAGTATTGTCCAGTTCTTGCTGCATTTGGACATGGACTGTTTTAATATCTGAGGATTCACGAATGGTGCTGAACATTGTGCAAACATCAGCAAACAGCCCCACTTCTGACCCTATGATGGAAAGAAGGTCATTGATGAAGCAGCTGAAGATGGTTGGGCTGAGGACACTACCCTGAGAAACTCCTGCAGTGAAGTACTTCCAACAATCACAAACATCTTCCTTTGTGCTAGGTATGACTCCAACCAGCGGAGAGTTTTTCCCTGATTCCCAGTGACTCCAGTTTTGCTAGGGCTCCTTATTGCCACACTCTGTCAAATGCTGTCTTGATGTCAAGGGCAGTCACTCTCACCTCCCCTTGGGAGTTCAACTCTTTTGTCCATGTTTGAACCAAGGTTGTAATGAGGCCAGGAGCTGAGTGGCCCTGGCGGAACCCAAACTGGGCATCAGTGAGCAGGTTATTGCTAAGCAAGTGCTGTTTGATAGCATTGTTGATGACCCCTTCCATTACTGATGATCAAGAGAAGATTGATGGGACGGTAATTGGCTGGGTTGGATTTGTCCTGCTTTTTGCGGACGGGACATACCTGGGCAATTTTCCACATTGCTGGGTAGATGCCAGTGTTGTAGCTGTACTGGAACAGCCTGGCGAGGGGTGCGGCAAATTCTGGAGTGCCAGTCTTCAGAACTGTTGCTGGAATTCAAAATTATGGAAGGTTTGGAAACAGAAAGTGGGGAGAAACTTCCACCTGGCAAGTGCGTGAGTAATCAGAGCTCATAGATTTAAAATAATTGGCAGAAGTAGAGCGGAAAGGAGAAATTTCTTGATGCGGAGGATCTTGTTAAGATCTGGAGGGGTGGTGGAATCAGATTCCATAGGAACTTTCAAAAGGCAATTGGACATCAAGTTGAAGAGAACTGACTGACAGAGTCATGTGGAGAAGGCTGGTATGTAGGACTACATTGGACTGCTTTTTCAAAATGCCAACACAGGCATGATGGGCTGAATCGCCTCCTCTGCTGTAAGATTCAATGATGAAATTGTAAAAATTTCCCAAGCTATGTTCATCCTGGTAGAAACTGTTGATGTAAAATTTGTTCTGCAGTATCAGTCGCACAGAGAGAAGTTGTTTGTTTACTGTAGTTAATTGTGCCATTGGTTGTCAAATGTCAAGTGAGGTATGGACTCTGGAAAACTGAGTAGTTTGGTTTGCGGTATGAATAGAATACTGTGGCCTGGTTGCCTAAGAATGAGATAGCGCAGGATGGGTGTCTCTTTGCTGGGTTGATCTGTCAGATATCAGATGAAAAAAAAATCTGGTATTGTGCAGACCTTTATTGATTGCTCCAGATATCACAGTTTACCCTGTGACCTAGACATTTGGAGAAAAAGCATTTTGTGTTACGTGTCCAGTTTCTAAGTTGAACAGAATAGTGGGAGGAGTGACCTTTTGAGGAATAGTTTAAAGCTGCGGTCGACATATTCAATAGGTGTGAGTGAAATAAAAATCTAGACGCTTTGAATTTTATTATGCCTCTTTTATTATGTCTTTTATAATAAAAACTGAATAATCAGAATTTCTGTAAAACTGAACTAATTAATACCATTCCGCACTGAAGCCAATTTAGGTGTGGTGGGTTTGGATTGAGTGGTGGTACGCTACAAATTCAGCACCAAATTTATACTGGTAACTATGGGCAGGATTTTCCGGTCGGCAAGTGGGGGCGGGGCCTGCTCGACGACTTGTAAAATGATGCGTGATGACGTCGGGCAGAACTCCTGACGTGACCGCGCCCCATTTAAATGTTCAGGTAGGCGGGGGCGCAGCAAAATCAGCTGCGCGCCCGCCGACATGTCAATGGCCAATTGAGGCCATTGACAGAGTCATTAGAGTAATTAATGGACCTGCCTGTCCAATGTTAAGGTTGGCGGGCAGGCCAGGAGCCCTGGCGGGCATTAGAAGAAGCATGAAAACTCATCCACGGATGGGATGAGGTTTCATGTAGGTTTCTAAAAATTTAATTAAAGTTTTTTTTAAAAGTTATGGACATGTCCCAACTCATGTCAGGGATTTTTTTTTTTCTATTTTTAATCATTTGTACATTAGAGCTGATCTCCCTGAGGCAGCACTTAGCCTCAGGGAGATGAGTGCGTTCCTTCGTGCACATGCGCGAAAGAGCGCACTCTTGGGTTTAGGGATTTCCCCCCCAGCCCGCACAGGGAGCGCATAGCGCTTCCGTGCGGACGTCACGCTAGGCGGGCCTTAATTGGCCCACCCACATAAAATGGCAGCACGGCCCCTGATCGGGGGTGCCGATTGGCGGCACACCTCCGCGTGCCTGCACTTCAACTTCCTGCCCTATGTATTTGTTGCAGAGGGAGCACATTCCTCTGACATAACCCCATTTAGTGTTCACAGTAAGCAATCCAGCGAAGAGCCTCACAGCTTTGAAGTTTCTCTTCTGTTTCCAAATCCTTTCTCACTGTGCCTGCTTTCTTGCTTTTTCTTTCCCCTCCTGTCTACAAGTATCCACAGCCTTTTGTTTAGTGTATGCTATACTAATATCAGTAAGTACCTGTAATTGCATCTCACCCTCTTGTATCAATCCACACCTAGCTGGAAGATTTTTGTTCCCAAATACTCCTGCTTGTAGAGCACTTACTAAATAAGCTGCTGTTTGAAGGCTTGCACCCTCATCGAATCAAAAATTGGGCTAAACTAAAATCTGTCAATTAGTAGTACCTTGGTGAATTTTCTACTGGTAGTTTTGTGATCCCAGGAACTGTTGGAGTCTATTTAGGAAGATATCTGTTTTGCTATTATTGTCTGTGGCAAAAGTAGATATCCTAATTTATGTAAAGTTAGAACTAGGCTAACTTGGTTCTTTTGCATTAAAAATAGTCAGCCAGTCTGGCTATATGCTGTGCCATTTTTTGCCAATGCACTTACTCATTTTGTGTAACTTTGCATTGATGTAAACTATAAATTGTGTTGAATAAGTAGCAAAGAAAAGATTTAAGTGTGGATATGACAAAAACTGGAAATTTTCCAAATGCTGTGATCCCAGGAAGTTAATGTAATTTTTAATGATTAATGATTATTTTTGTTATCTCTCTCAAAAAAGCAATTGGATGAAGCATCATTGAAAATCACCCATACAAACTGTCTTCATCATATAGCCCCAGTGATTAATCCCAAACAATTCCCTGACATGGTTACAGCATGATCGTTTAATTTTTAGTTTTGCAAATTGAATGACTGAAAATGGTAATATTTATTTCTAAATATAGTTCTTCCTTCTATCAATGATAACATTTCAGGATGAGACATATTTCATTATTTCATACAGGTCCAAAACTGTATCAAATGCATTTTTGTTCCAAGTAGCTTTATGTATTTTAACTATGGAAAAAAGATCTGCTTTAGGCTCATTGTTAATCTTTTGGCACAAATTAAAATGGGAAATTAGAAAACCATTAAGTTAATAGATGGTGTTTAGAAATTGATTGTCCAACCATCCTTTTATTTTTCTACCTGTGTCTCCATTTCTTTTTTCTTACTTGCTGTTTTATTCTATTTTTCTTGTCTTAACTTTTTCTCGTGTTTTTGTTTACTATTCTCTGCCCACAAAGGCTAGAAAGGTGGACATTGGAAGATGGGGAAGTCCTGAAGTGGAATACAAGTGACGATGTCAGGCTTCAACCTTAGCAAGATGGTTTTCACCAATGGGGATACCTAGGGATGTGGAATGAGATCAACTATAGCTGCTTTTAAGGTGTCAGATTTGGCTCAGTGGTACCACTCTTGCTTCTGAATCAGAAGGTTGTGGGGTCAAGTTCCCATCCAGAAATTTGAGCACGTACTATAAACTAAAACTTCAGTACAGCACTGAGTGACTGCTATCTTTTGGAAGAGACGTTAAACCGAGGCCCCGCCTGCCCCCTCAGTTGGACGTGAAAGATCCCATGGTACTTTTCAAAGAAGAGCAGGAGGTTCTCTCCGGTGTCCTGACTGATATTTATTCCTGAACCAACATCATTTGAAAAAGGTTATTTGGCCATTACCTCATTCCCTTTTGTGGGACCTTATTGTGCCACATTCCTACAATATTGGCTACTCTTCAAAAGTACTTCATTGACTGCAGAGTGCTTTTGGACATCCTGAGGTCATGAACGAAGTTATATATAAAAGCAAGTACTTTCTTCTTTCTTGACTTTTAAACAGTATTTTTAAAACCATTATATAATCAACTCATTATCTTTATAAGCATCTGACTGTCTTTTCCAGTATAATTTCTCTAATTGTCATATTCCACTTGAGTTCAGTCCAACAATCATTGTTATTATCAAGTCATAACTTTACAAATTATCCAATTGATATAACCAGCAGCAATAAAGGCATTTTGTTGGTAACCCTATTGTGCCAAAATTCACAAAATCCAATGAATCACGAACCATTGAGTAACTTGATGAGATAATTTTTGTTCTCTCCTTAGTAGTTGGACTAAGAATAGCTTTGCCAGTGATATTCTGCATGCCCTCTTGACCTGCAATGGATATGTTTGCATGCATGTGTACGTGGAACGACCCTACAGATAACAAACAGGGAATTTTTTTTCAAACAGTAGCATCTGACTGTCTCAAGTTTAGATTTCCTTTGGGCAAATAAAGTGCCTGGGGATTGATTAGATATTTTGATTAAATTTTTAATGATTAACACAAGTCCTCTTTTTGTTATAGAATTTGTCCACGTGTATCAGTGCATTAAGTAAATATGCCCAACTTCAGTCTTTGTGGAAGACACATGACTCTGATCGAGTCAGTGCCCTGACATGGAGTTTTGCAATCTATACAGTATGCAGTAAGTGTGACTATAAATTGAATCTTGCTTCTCTAAAAACACATTTTAACAATATCCTGGCTTTTTCTAAGACCTTAGAAAGGGATTGTACATTTTCAGTTTTACTTGTATTTCAACTTTGATAATTCCGTAGGACTCAAAAGCTAGAACTGGGGGTTGGTAGAGATTATAGAGGGCTGAGACCAGAGAGAGATTTAAACATGACAGTGAAAATTTTAACTATGAGGTGGTCTGGAGACAAGGAAGGTTAATGCACAGGAGTTACAAGCAAACAAGATGTTTGGGTGGGATAGGATACCTGCAGGAGACTTTTGGATGGAGCCTGGAAGGATAGCCAGGAGATCATTGGAATAGATGACCCTGGTGACATAAAGGTGCAGTAGTTGAATGTTGGAAATTTTAAGACATGGTGCCTGTGTAATTCCACAATAGTCAGCAGTGGAGAATTTGATGCATTTACTAATAATTTTATTATTCTTGTACAGCAAGAATCTTCACCACACTGATGACCACCCAGGACATTGCAGGTGAATAGATTTTACGTAATTACCAAGTAATTCTAACTGTAAATTTCTAATTTTCAGAATTCCTACGTTTAAACATATTAATATGTTGGCAGTAGCAGTTATGGTCACCAAAACGAAACTAACTTGGAGGTTTTTTTTGAATGGAAGTATCTTTCACATGCCACTAAAACTGAGCATTTATGCCCTAAGACGAGATACAACCAAAAAAGTAGTAACTCTTTACACTGTGATGTAAGGTATTACTCTCCCATTCCTAAGTTGTGCATAAAGGGCATTGGTTACCAGATGAGTGAAGTGATTCCTAAAATAACTAATCAAAGTGATTAATATCACAATCATAGTAACTATTCCCTTCCAACCATTCTACCAAAATAACATTTATTCGGCATACACCCAAGTAACCCACTTATTGAAACAGCAGTATGTAATTCTGTACAGAAATGGCTCCTGGATTCAATTCTTCCACTTTGCTGAGTTCCATAATGCAGCTGCGAAGGATTGCCTAGTGGAAGCAAAAAAACCTTCCATAGCGGAGTGGGCTTGTATGTTATCTGTTACTGTTGCACGATGATCCCAGCCCATTGCAGCCATATCAAAAGGCAGCCTTAAGTTGTTTTGGCCAGTGGATTCCAACTGCAACTTCCATCACTGCATCCGATTCTCGTAATCAGCCTTTCTCTCATAAGATGAGTATCATACCTCTCACTTATTAGCTGAAGGACTTCATATAACCATGAGTTAAGTTAACAAGCCAGCAGGTGTCTAGATATCAGTTATTTCTAGAGTTAGTCACTATGACTCATCCTATTTCTGGGATTGTCTGGTAGTGTGCTTTTGGTTGTTTGAAAAAACTTTAAAAGAAATATCATCTTTTCATTTGAGTAACACCTTGCAGTCAAATTTTTTCTTTTTGAAATATATGTGTACAAATTCCATTCTGTTCTCAATTCTGATCTTAGACCTGCACTCTTAACAAATAGTAGAGCCAATAACTTATCTCCTTTTTGCCTAGTGTTTATAAAGGATGTTCCACAAGTCTGGAAATGTTTGTTTCAGTAAAGGGCTTCCATATATGTATCTATACAAAGGATTTGCTTTCATGCATTATAATTCAGTCTCAAAAGTTGTTTTTAAGTTGTCATTTCATATTTTTATCTGACCTGCAGCCAGAAATTTACAAGCACCATTCAACTTAATAACTTCCCTCAAGAAATTGGAGTTGTATTTGATTGCTTTCAGGTTATGTTTAGTTAGACCAATTATTAGAATTTGTGCTCAGTAAGTGAAAGTTTAAAACCAGCACCTCATGCATATGCTACTAATGGAGCACAATATGTATTCCATGGTATAATGCGCCTTACTGGGAGATCAGCTCATAACCACACCCTATGCATTATATTGAAGCTGATATTCTATAAATCATTGTCACATTGAGATTTCTGATCATTTTTCCATAGAAATGATTTTTTTAAAAAGGTGCATTTAGGTGTTTTGAGTTTTAGAATATAAGTTTAAAATGCCTGCAGCTATTTATATTCCAACCAGATATTTATGATAGCCCAGTACAACTGGATCATTAGACAAGCTGTAATTCTCACCCGTGTCTCCCAGCCAACATTCTCATTGTAGGGGCTTATAATGCCTCTAAGCTTTGAAGTTAGCTTCAAAAGGGAGTATCTTTAATGAGCAGCTCCTCTGGCTAGATGCTGATTAGAAGTAGTGAAATAAAGCAGCTTATTGATTTCTATCTGGCCTCGTTGCCCTAAATGTTTGCTTTCAGAAAACCTAAAGAGGTATTCATGATAAAGACATAAGTATCCATCCAGCTCACAAAGGGATGATATAGTTACGTTCTTGGGCTTATTCTATTGTGTAAGATACAGGGCAGCATGAGTCAAACCCCTATAATGTAACATTCTGACTGATTATGGTAGTGGCTGACACCACTGGACCCAAGAAGGCACCTATGGAATGCTTGTGTGCTTTACATAAATGCAAATTAAAATACAATAATCTTTTTGATTATTACAAACTTCTGTTGTAGAAGCAAAGGCTTGATTTTTATGCATGGTCTGTAATGATGCTTTAAAGGCGCATCTTATAATGGTTTTAATTTTCTTTCCAGTGCTTATACGTTACGCTGTTATTGGTGTGTTGAATATATGGGTTTTGACCACCATCATTTACTACAGGAAGGCTGGAAAGAAAAAGGAATAAACATGGTAAGGAGCAGTGCCCTGGCCAACTGGTTTTCTGGATTGAATCAAAAATCCTGCATTGGTGACAATCGGTGAAGAACACTTTAGTCATTATTCTATTGTAATATGATGCAAAGACAACCAACCCAAATATGCTGAAGGAATTTTGGATTTGCCCAATAAATGCTGATTTCATTTTTTTAATATAAATTATGTGCTGTGGGTTTGGCCGTTGATTTGAACCCTTGGCAGAGTGTAGGAGTGAGTAGGTTCTATTGTGGAACGAACCAAGGACAGAAACTGATTAAAGGACAAGGCAGGCATCTCTTTATTCAGTTCATGTCTACTAGTCCTCAAACAGATGCCACTCAGATTTACTGTAGCCAGCAGTTAAGTGGATGAGGATAAACCGTTGTCATGAACCAATTGCTTTAAACCTTACTGTTTGGAAATTGCACAGCTAACCTAAGTAAAATGAAAAATAGATCAAGGCCCTTATTACATTAGATATAGCTAAATAATAATATTGTAACAGTTATAAACACAAGTGCTAGTTTTCATCTTCTAACCTTTAAGTCAAGGGGTGTGTAAACCCTTTGGGTATGGATCATAGCTGTTTACCACAAAACCCCAGAAGTCCATTTAAGCAAATACAATAATAAACTGAATTAAAGATACACTTTATTGAAGACATTACTTTTTGTATTCACGAAAGCTAATAAAATTAAACTTATGCTGTTATTTTACTTGTAAAAACATTTAATTTGAATTGCAGCATAATTAGTGTGTCACACAATACTGATTCTGGTATTCAATCACGTAGGTGGTGAAATTCCAGAGCTTCCTCCTGTGATGATGTTGCTGTAACTTTGAATGCAAATGTGGTTTTATTGAAAAATTGTGGTGGTGCAGCGGGAAAAGCTCTGAGGATATTCATTCCCCTTGTTTATAATCTGAGCCATGCCACAGTTAACCACTCTCAAGGAAACATTTGCATCAAGTAGTTGTGCGAGATATCTAATGACCTCAGGCAAAATTGGGTCAGTCGTGAGCAATTTTCAAAAATGTAAGACAAAGTACAGTGATGGTAGTCTCATTAAGTAGCCCAATAGTGGCAGGGTGATTATGAGTAGGATTGCATGATCTTTAGGCCTTTGGAGGAATGGTCCAAGAAGAGGAAACAGAAATAAGAGCGAGCAGATAGTTGAAGCATGGTTATGGCAGAATAGATATTAGAGGAAAATAGCACCAAGGAAAACATTGAAGCTGTGTATCCTTTTACAACACAGAGTGAAAAGCAACAAGCATTAGAAGATTGATTAATTATGCCAATGAGAAAGCAATGGGACCACATAGAAAAACCCAAAAGCACAAAGTAGGAGAGTTGTGTTAAGAATGTATAATGGACTTGATCTTCTGCAATTTCAGAACTGTTAAAGGGCAACCCTATACAATATACAAATAGAAACAGACTTCCCATTATGGATTTATCTTAAGAAAATTAGTTTTTAGATGCAAAAGAATGTGTATGGAGGTAAAAGGGCACAGGTGGCTGGTTGGTTATTTAAATATCATGCTGTTGATTTCATGATATTTAAATATCATGCTGTTGTTTTACCTTGGCTGGCAAGGTTTCCCAGGCCGCCACCTCTCTGCATTCATCTCCGATGTCCCTTCTGGCCTTTGATTTTTGCCTGCCCTCCATCACACCTTGTGATTGCACTTCCTGCCTCCGAACCCACGAACCTTAGGTCTTCAATTGTTGTCTGGCTTCTGGTCCTCTAATCCCCAATCTTTCTAATCCCTCCCCTTCACTTCTGTCAAAGGCCTCCTCACTCATTAAAGTGCCTACCTTTCAATCTGGCTAGTAGCAGCCAGGAAACAAGGGGGGAAAAAAGGGTCTTCTAGGTTTCCTGACCATAAAAGAGCAGCCCTGGATTCACCATTATGTTGAGGCTGTGGTTTCTAAAGATGATTTGTCAATCCTCGTGTCAATTCCTGTGCACTGTTAGCTGTCCAGCAAAAGAGACACACTCCTCTGTTTTGACTGTAGATACAGAATGCTAGGGTAACTTTGGAGGGGATGCCGAATACACCAATTGCCACTAGCACTGTGCAACTCATTGCAAAAGCAGGATTAAACAGGTATTTCTAAAGAAGGTGAAGTTAGTTGTAGGGTACAGAAACAGAATAGCAGACCCCCGAGGATTTAAAAAATGAGAGACGTCAGTAGTTTGAGGTATGGACATAATACGCCTGGTATATGTCTTCAGTTCATAGAAACAAATTACTTCTGATATCTAGAACAATAGAAACTCAAATGTGAATGAGAATCTAAAGAGTAAAATCAGCATGGAAAAGTAGTAAATACAATCTGTAAAGAAATCAAAACATATTGTATAGAGTTTAGATGTTTTCAAAATAATTTATGTGCACTCCTTCCAAATATGTGCTCAGCAGCTCTCGATACAAGGGATGGTGCAGTAATGTGGCGAGTAATACATAGTTTTATTTATTGTGTTAGTTCCTAGTTGTTATTTGACAAAGCATTAATGACCTTAAAGTATAACAAAATGCAGACTATTTTCCATAAAACATATGGGATCTTGTGCATAGATTGTAAGTATGAAAACAATATGGTCAGGGAATATGACATTTGCAATATTTTCAGTGTTGACAGCTGCTGGGATCAGAGGTATGAAGTGATCCTACCAAGTTATTAGAAACTCAGTTATTAAAAGTTTGAATATTTTTTAAAAAATTGAAAAATAAGTGGCCTTAAATAAAGAAGTCCAACAGCAAAAAAAAATTAACATCTAATGTTATTAAAGGTTTAAAAAGTTAGTTTTTTGATGATTAATTCATATTTAACTTCTCATATTTTACTTTTGTTTAAATAATGTTTTACTCAAGTTCTAAATTCAGTGTAGCATGCAGATATTTAATAGAAAGTTTTGTTCTGTGGTATTTACGTGTCATAAGTAACAGAAACCAATCACAATTTTTCTTCCCAACAGAAAACATTCCTAGGGAAGTAAATAGTTTTCAGCTCTGCATTTTTTATAATTAATATTGTGGCTAGATTTTAAAGTATTTAGTAACTACTAAATATTTAATTAATTTTAGCAACAAAATTGTTTTGCATTTTTCCAATTATGCTATGAATTGATCTAGCGTAAGCCAAGACAGACTTCTGAAAGCCATCACAAAACCTTTACAATTAATAAATTTAGAACCTGATTTGAGGTGGACAGGAAAACATAACCATTAAATTCTTCAATTTCTCAATCACTAGGCAGCCACTTAATAGGTTGGAAAAGAAATATAAACACAGTAGATGCTTTTGTTTTGATAAGTGATTAATTCAGATCTAGCTGTTTATCAATTCCAGTATCATAAATGAGTAATGCAACTAACTGCCTTCACTTAACGTACCTTGTATTTTACATTTGGCACAAGAAAATTGTATATGCTGGAAATGCTGGCTCACCAGTTAGTTAAGATAAATAGCACTCTGCTGTGTTTCCACAGGTGTAGCTATACATATTGGGTGGTGACTTAATGCAAATTATTTAAAGTTTTTTTCCCCCAATACTAGGTTAAAATACGAGTTGTGCAAAATTCACAAAGTAACTTTTTAATGTAATTTCATGCTTGTATTCTTGTAAGTAGCTCTAAATATTAATACAGATAAGAAAGAGAGTGCAGATCACTGAAGGATCAGGTAGCTTGCTTTTGTATTTTGCTCCATTTCGAAGTTTTGTATACAAACAATAGAAATACAATAATTAGTAAATATGGAACCTAAACAATATATTAGTTTGTATCATTGTATGAAAACTCACTTGTACAATGTAATATTTTTCATGTGACTGACTATTTTTACATAAACTTATGACCAGAACTAATCATTGTGTACGTCATCTTCTCCAATACCATCTGCCTCCATGTCCTACATTTTGTTGAACAGGTTATGATAACAGCTCTCACCATTTACTATTCTAGGTTTACTTCTGCTTTATAGATTATCGTAGTGATCCTGTATTTTTGAATCACAATTTATTTTGGCATTGCTGAGAAGAAATTATCATTCACCTGGTTAAGAGACATAATTACATTGAAAAATTTCTATCACTTCCCATATATCTTGGTTCATTATGTAGTGTAGGGAGGCAATGCTATGTTTCTGGACTGAAACCTTTGAAAGATGAAAATATGGAAGTACAACTCCCATCAGCAGAAGATACAGGTGTACCACTGTCTAAAAGGTAATTGATTACAGTCAGGTTCACTAGTCAGACTATATTAGAATCACAATGATATAGGGCACAGGAGGTGCTCATTTGGCCCATTATGCAGTACCGGCCAAAAATAATTATCCAGTTTAACTCCGCCCTCCAGCTTTTGGTCCATAATCCTGTAGGTTAAGGTGCCTCAAGTGCATATCCAAGTGTCTTTTAAATGCAATGAGAGTTCCTTTCACCACCATCCTTTCAGTGTGTGTTCTGGACCCCCACCATCCTCTGGGTGAAAAGCATTAATCATCAACTCCCCTTTAATCCTTCCACCAATTAATTTATATCAATGCCCCGATTATTGATCTCTTTTAACAGAAATAGGCCCATCCTATCCCTCAATTTTACCTTAATTAAATCTCCCCATAACCAGCAAAAACCCCAGCCTATCTAATCTTTCCTCACAGCTGAAATTCTCCATCGCTGGCTACATCCTCGTAAATCTTCTCTGCATCCCCTCTAGTGGGATCACATCCTTCCTTTAATGCAGTGTTCAGAACTGTACGTGGAACTCTAGCTGTGATCTAACTAATGTCTTAATGCAAGTTCCCTGCTGTCATGCTCTAGGCCTCACCTAGTAAAGGAATTATCCAGGATCCCTTCTTGACCACCTTATCTACTAGCTGTCCTACTACCTTCAGATGTACACTGCAAGGTCCCTCGATACTACTTAGAATTTTACGATTTGTTTGTCATCCCCAAATACATTACCTCAATTTTCCAGATTTAATTCTATTTGCCACTTTTCTGCTCGCCTGAGAGTACATTGATATAATCTTGCAGCTTACATCCTCATTATCAACCACATGCCCAATTTTTGTATCATCTCCAAACATTTTAATAATACCCTACATGTTGAGCTGGTATTCTATGTGGGTGAAGAAAAACTTTTTTTAAACAAACTGATTTCCACCGTAATTTTCTAGGTTATGTTTTGGATGGAGGAACTGTGGATTTGTACAACTCAATTTCCTTCCAGATTTGCCCTAAAAGAACTCCAGAGTTCCCTATTGTCTTCTTACCTAAAATTGGGCCCGAAGATACACATGTAACAAAAGAAATGACAACTTGATTCTCGGTTTAAAAACACTGCTCTAGTATGGCAGGTTGGAGAAAATGAAATACTGTTTCTTTACAAAAATAAATCTTTAAAGGTCCAAAGGCAGGCAGATGACATGGGCTGGATTGTTATTAATAAACAAAATCTGATTGCTATACTGTTAGTAAAGCAAATAAGGTCAGTGTAGGGAAAATAGTAAAAAGACAGAATTTAAAGGCTCTTTATCTGAATGCATGCAACATTCAACACAAGATGAATGAATTGACAGCACAAATAATAATGTGAGTATTCTAGACTTTACAAGGATGTGGGTGCAAGATGCCTAAGGCTGGGTCCTGAATATTCAAAGTTATTTAACATTTCAGAAGGCCAGGAAGAAAGGAAGAGGATGTGGGGTAACTTTGTTAACAAAGAATGAGATCAGTGCAGTAAGAAATGATCTTGCTTCAGAAGATGTAGAATCAGTTTGGGTGGAGATAAGAAATAGCAAAGTAGTCACTGGTGGAAGAAGAACAGAAAATGCTGGAAAAACTCAGTGGGTCTGGCAGCATCTGTGGAGAGAGAAACAGTTAATGTTTTGAGTCCGTATGACCCTTCTCCAGCTCTGAAGGGTCATACGGACACAAAACGTTAACTCTGTTTCTCTCCACAGTTGCTGCTTGACCTGTTGAGTTTTTCCAGCATTTGCAGTATGTTGCTTTTATCTTAGTCACTGGTGGAGACAGTTTATAGCCCCCTAATAGTAGATACGTTATAGGACAGAGTATACATCAAAATAATGAGGGCTTGTAAAAAACCTGAACCTCCTTAGCCACAGATGGTATAATCCTTCTCATAGGGCCTTTTTTTTTTACAATGGAATATATATTTTCTGAGTTACAAAATATCTCAAATGTTTGGCACTGCTTCTCTACCATCTTACCTTTTAACCTATTTTCCCATTGCACCTTAGCAACTCTGTCTTCATTACCTTGTAACTGTCTTTATTTATGTTTAAGATGCTAGCTTTAAACCCACATTTCTTACCCTCAACTGAATGTGAAATCCTATCATGTTATGATCACGCTTACTAGATGATCATACATTCGTGTGAATTAGGAGCAGGCCATTCAGCCCCTTGAACCTGCTCCACCATTCAATAAGATCATGGCTGATCTGATTGTGACTTCCCACCTACTCCCAAAACTTTACTGAAGTCAATCTTATTGAACATTATTGGGTCTAAAATAGCCCATTCCCTGGTTTGTTGCAGAACGTATTGTTCAAAGAGACTGTCTGGGCTCATCCTCAGTGCTACCTTTACCAATTTGATTCATCCAATCTATATGAAGATCAAAATCACCCATGATTATTGCAGAATTTCCCAAGTGACTATTAATTTTGTCCCAAATTATTGTTTCTAAACCACCAAGGTTAAACTGACTGGCTTGTAGTTGCTGGGCTTATCTTTACACCCTTTGCACTTGCCCATTACACCCTGGAGTCATCTTATTTTTTCATATGGTTTTTCTATGTTAACTGTCTTCATTCCCTCCCTGTTTTTTATATTAGTGCATTTATGTATGTTCTGTAATTGGGAACAAGGATGGCGTCAAATTGAAAGAAAAGGCATACAATGTGCAACGATTAGTGGTATGCCAAAAGATAGAGAATTTTTTAGAAACCAGAAAAGGAAGACTTAAAAAGGGAGAAATTAGAGTGAGAGAAAACTAGCAAGAAATAGAAGCACAGACAGTAAGATCTTCTACAAGTAGATTAAAAAGAGTAGTGTCAAGAAATAGGAACTTAGGTGATTACCAAGCAGAGATCGGGAATTACAAACCCCGACATATTCCAGGTGGGAGCCTGCGCAATTCAATGTTGTGGGATCTTCAGGTGGGGACAAGTGCTCAGTGTTTCTGCATGGAAAAACAATGGTGCAAAGTAACTTACTGTGAGACCCAGGAGTGGGGCGCCATAGCAAAAGGAGCCCCGGAACAGGGAGAGGTCCCAGAGAGAGAGAGAAATTTTACTAAGTTGTGAGGAATACGAGAGTAAGTTTAAATCCCGAGATTCAATTTAACATTAGGAAAAGTTAGAAATATTAATTGCTGTGGCCTACTCAATTGCACTTTTTCCTTAAATTTTGTCTGGGTTCAACTGGCATCTATGAAAAATTATCATACATCGTACATATCAAAAATATTCACATCACAAGCTCCTTAGAATGATAGCATGCTGCTGCACTAATGGCTGAGTTAGTCCAGTAAATAGCTGAACCATACAAATCAAAGATTTTCGGTCCCAGTTGTGATTTGTTAGCTCTTCTCAGCCAAGGTGGTGCTAGTGAAACCAACCCTGGTATTATGCCCCTGGGTTAGACGGGGAAAGATCAGGCAAGCTCCATCCAAAGGTTCCTGCTGCGTGTATCTGCTCATGTAAATGGATTTTCAGTGTGGACTAGACTGACTCAGCCATGTCTTGTTAGTGCTCTTATCTGAGTACTAGCCACCTGGGTAAAGGACCAGAGCTCTCCTGTTGAATTATACCCAAGCAGGGAGTAAATCTAATTAGATTAGTGGGAGAAGAAATTAACAGGAGAAAAACTAACTGTAGCATAGCTACTCTATCAAGGAGAGCTTTAAGCTCCATGGCTATGTTGCAAAACTTACCTATCTGCTGGTTCAATTCAGGATCGATTTCTTCCTCCTTACTCACATTTGGAATCTTGATGAATTAATTAAATTTAACAAATCAAAGACAGAACCTCAGTCATTCAGCTGCTTCAGCAGGAATTGACTCAATTTGTACTAAGCTAAAACATGTTATGCTGCTGCAATGTTCCCAATTGCAGGACAAACACAAATGCACAAATATAAAAAACTGGGAGGGTAATGAAGACAGACGACATTGAAAAATTATATGAAAGAATAAGACAACTGTGGGGTGTAATGGGCAAAGGGTGTAAAGGTAAGCCCAGCAACTACAGGCCAGTCAGTTTAACCTCGTTGGTGGGGAAACTTATAGAAACAATAATTTGGGTCAAAATTAATAGTCACTTGAGAAATTGAGTTAATTAAGGAAAACCACCACAGATTTGTTAAGGGCAAATCATGTTTCATTAACTTGCTTGAGTTTTTTGATGAGGTAACAGAGAAGGTTGATGAGGGTAATGCTGTTGATGTGGTGTTCATGGACTTTCAGAAGGCATTTGATAAAGTTTTGCACGACCGGTTTGTGAACAAAGTTATGGCTAATGGAATAAAGGGAACAGTAGCAACGTGCATAGAAAATTGGTTGTGTGACAGGGAACAGAGTGAGGTGGTTAATGGATGTTTTATCAGACTGGAGGAAATTTGTAGTGGGGTTCCCCAGGGGTCAGTATTAGGACCCATTACTCATCCTGATGTGTATTAATGAACTAGACCTTGGTGTACAGGGCACAATTTCAAAATTTGCAGGTTATATGAAACTTGGAAGCCATTGTGAACTGAGGATAGTGTAGAACTTCAAAAAGACAGACAGGTTGGTGGCATAGGCAGGCAAGTGGCAGATGAAATTTAATGCAGTCATTTTAAGTGATTCATTTTGGCAGGAAAGAACGTGGAGACAATATAAATTAAAGGCTACAATTCGAAAGGGCATGCAGGAGAGAGACCTGGGGGTATATGTGCATAAATTATTGAAGGCAGCAGGACAGGCTGAAAAAAACGGTTAATAAAGCACACAGCATCCTAGGCTTTATTAATAGGGCAATGCTGTACAAAAGCAAGGAAATTATGTTAAACTTAAGTAGATCACTGGTTCAACCTCCAATTGGAGTACTGCATCCAGTTGAGCACCACACTTTAGGTAAGACGTAACAGCATTAGACAGAGTGCAGAAAAGGTTCACGATAATGGTCCCATGGATGAGGAATTTCAGTTATGCAAATTGATTGGAGAAGTTGGGACTGTTTTCCTTGGAGGAGAAGGTTGAGGAGATTTGATGAAGGTATTCAAAATCATGAAGGGTCTGGACAAAATAGACATTGTGAAAAAAAGTTCCCATTGGCAGAAATATCAAGAACAAGAGGGCACAGATTTAAGGTAATTGGCAAGAGAAGCTATGGTGACATAAGCAAAAACTTCTTCACGCAGCGTGTGGTTAGAATCTGGAATGTATGCCTGAGTGTGTGGTGCAGGCAGATTCAATTGAGGCATTCAAGAGGGAATTGGATTATTATTTGCAGAGGAAGAATGTGCAGGGCTATGGGAAGAAGGTGGAGGAGTGGCATTTGGTAAATTGCTCCTATGGAGAGCTGGTACAGACATGACAGGTGAATGTGCTGTAACAATTCTGCAAGGTAGGATGAAGCAATACTTTTCAAGTAATAGGCTTATTAAAAATTTGTGAAGAGTTAAAACAAGATTAGATTTCATTCATGTGAACAAAAATCTTCCCAATAGCAGCTTTAAAGACTTAACACATCATGTCAATGTGCATGTATATAAGAGAGATAAAGAGAGTGGGCTGATACCAAATTGACAACTATGCAAAACAAAAAAAAATGGAAGGCTACATAATGGTTTTATTGTCAAATATGTTTACATTATCTTTAGCATACTGTAGTTGTATAAAACATGCATTTCAGGATGATAGCCTTTATAATACAAAATGGCCAAGCCAATATAAATTATGTATTTTTGTAAGATGGCATGTAAAATAATATATATGTATGAGTGCCCCATTTGCAAGGCCTCAGCTTCCCAGGTACACAGAGTCCTCATAACAAACTACTGCAACCGTACTAGAGTCTACACTACAGCTACAGTATTAGAGAACTCTATACAAACTTTTAAAATACACCTACAGTATGACTTCAGTTAAATCATTTGAGTTTGTGAAAATCTTCATATATGTGATGTGAGATTGTAGTAAAAATAACAGACACGGATGCTCTTTTTTTTTTAGAAATAATAATGAAAATAAAACATCTAGACTGGTACACAAACCAAGGCAAATAAGGTTTCATAGCACTTAGTGAGTCTAATGGATTACAAATTCCATAAATTTGCAATTACAGTAATATAACTGAAAGGGCCAATACCATGTCATTCCTTGTATAATTAGTTTACAGTGGGTAGTAACAGTTGTACATTAGAGCTAGTTCTTTTTAAGATTCCATACTTGAAATATTTTCTTCAATAATTTTATAGAAACACATTCAAAATTGGCCAATGCAAATGGTTACATGTAAAAATAGTGCACTATTTATCTTAACAATAAACTTTCATTTAATTTCCATTATAACAGTCATCAGTAAACTTCAATTTAACAGGATGGGCAAACATTTAGAAAATGTTAAGTTAAGGCGTTATTTAGATATGAATGAAAATCACGGGTTGCCCATTATAAAGTGTGTAGTTCTGACTGATAACAGTCTCAAAATTTCCTCAATCTGAAGGAAATGCAGTTTCCCACATTCCTTTCAGACACAGCTTCCTATAATATGCTTATAAGCAAATCTGTTAAACTCTATGGCTTTATACAAGTGCATAGATGCAACTGTGATAACAAAAGCTTGTTCTTTATACATACCATATGATGTACTTTTGCCAACTGAAAGACAACTGAAGGTTTCCTTTCACTAATATTTATTCTGCATAAAACTGAAAAGGTATGACTGACTCTCTGAATTCAAAGCTCCCTTGGGCTGTTCCAAAACAATATACTTTCACGTGACCACCTGGTACACTTGCTTTCTTATCCTAGTTGAACAGATGCAACCACCTCACCCATTCATCTTTCTTCTTTACAATATCCCGGTCTATTGGGCAGTGGCACATTTCCCTCATTCTGAGTCCCAACCAATCTAGTGTTTATTTCACTTGGTTGCCAAGTAGTATCACATCCAAGAGAGCTTTTTGGAGATTATACATAACAAGCAACCTGGGGGCACCTTTACATCAACTTCTATTGCTGTCTGGGATTGCAGCAGACCAATACTGCTCCCAGGTTTATAATTTTACATTGCTGCAAAGTGCTGTAAACTATTGTGAAACTTTTGATCCGTAGACAGTCATGTTTAGCTCTTTTTCATATAAAATAAATTGCAGCATTTTGTGCACTCTTGTTTGAATGTCAAATAGCATATTACACAATCTTTTCTGTTGATTAGGAGGGAAACCCATCATCTTGAACAGTATGACTGCATTCCCCAGCAGACAGTTAGCTGAAAAAGAAACAAAAGATAAACGGTATTAAAACATATTTTTAACCCAGACTAGAATATATGTGTTTCTGTATTTCTCTATGTGGACAGTCCAAATTACTAATTTGTGCAAAATTGTATTTTGCTGAGAGTTGGATAGTAATTTCTCTGTTCTGATGGCTTTGAGAAGATTGTGCAGAAGTTGCCAAAGTTGAATAAAATTTTGATGGATTCCTTACAAAACGCGTCTAGCAACGGCAGCATCCTTCTATTGCTAAATGCTATTTCAGTTAGTATCTTGAAATTTCTAACAGAGGAGGATAAAAATAGCAGATCCATCTAATTAAGAAATGCTGTTTAAAATACATCATGCTGGTAGCATACTTTTATTCCATCATAACATCAGTTATGAAAGTCTTGTTGAAAATGCTGAATTCATACTTGTTATTACTGTCAAAATGTTGCCATGTCTAATTTTGGAAGAAACAAACAGAAAATTAAATGTAGAATGCATGAAGCATGGCTAAGTTGTAATCAATTACATTACTGGGGAACTTTTACTTACATCTTCCATGACATTTACTGTACAGAAAAAGGCTATTTGGCCCAACAGGCCCATGCTGGTGCTTATGCTCCACATGAACATAACAAGTCTGACGTTCGAGAATTTTGAATGCTATACTTTTGTAAGGAATCCATCAAAATTTTATTCAACTTTGGCAAGTTCTGCACAATCTTCTCAAAGTCATCAGAACAAAGAAATTACTATCCAACATGCAACAAAATGCAATTTTGCACAAATTAGTAATTTGGACTTTCCATATAGAGAAATACAGAAACACATAATTCATAAACAAGCACAAACAGTAATCCATAATAATACAAAGAAAAGCTACGTGATTCTCCAAGTATCATGATTTTTTGGTATCTTTGTGTGCTCCTTTTTAGGCAATTCAGGTAGATTTTGCTAGATAAGCAAGTGTTTTACTTAACTCGCTATCAGCTATGCTGACAAAAATCAGGAACAGATGAAGGCAACTAAGGCTCCTTCCCACTGGCACTTGCTAAGGTCACAAGTGCAGGCTTTCAAGTAAGAAAGCATAAAGCAAGTTAATTTAGTAAAGTCAAATGTTTAGGAGTGCCATTTAAGAGCCAGTTTAGCTGTGAAATTATGAATACCCTGTACCAGAAGGTGGCAATCTCCCACACAGTTAGTTCTTGCCCATCAAATCTACTACTTCAGGCAGACACTGAACAGAAGTCAGGGCCCGTATGTTCCACGGAGCGGCAATCACTGTGAGATAGTTGTTCCTATTTTTCTGTGCCACAACTCTGCTCCATATTTCTAGCTGGGATTTTTGATCCCAGCTCCTTCAGAAATGCTGGGCAGTCTTCCATGGAGCTGCTCACTCACAGCGCTGGATCATCTGGGGGGAGTGGGGGGAAAGAGAGAGAGAGAGACACAGACAGGATGACAAACAAACACGTCCTCTTTTTAATGGCACTAACTGCTGCATTCTGCTAAGTGTTCATTAACACACTGAAAAGCTTTGGGACATATAAATAACTTTTCAGTGTGTTAGTCGATGATTGAGAGAGTGGGTAGGGTGGCAGCTGGATAGGGTGGGTGAGCCAGGGGTTGTCATATTATGGGCTAGTCAGCTTAGGTCAGGGTGTCAGGGGCTTGTTGCATGTTCGGGAGGGAGCGGGGGAGTTGGGTGGTCGGGGCTTGTCGGGCGGTCGTGGGTGGCTTTGGTGGTCGGTCGGGGGTGGGGGAGATTCGTAGGGGGTCAGTTGTATAGTTATCCAGGAGTTAGACTAGGATTTTTCTGTTTAACATTTCCTGGGTAACTATCCAGGTAAGTACATTGGAACTGTCCGAAGTTCCAACTCTAACTCAGAGTCGGAGACTTTTTCAGAGGGTCCCAGAGGAATAGGGGAACTGCCCATCAGTAGTTCAAACAACCTGGGCAATTCTCATGGAGTCAATGTGTCAGGATTTCGGTAGGGTCCTGAAGTGCATCTTGGGGGCAGGGGGTGTGACATCCTGTCTCCAATGATCAGGAGGCTGGAAGATCTGGTCCCAGAAGTTTCCTTAGAAGGAAGGAGGGAGTTAAAAAAAAATGAAATGATTAAGACACTAGCTGCTTTTGCACAACTCTGAGGATCTGACTATATAGGACATCATCAGGGGTGTCAGTAATGTAATGTGGGAAATTTAAAGGGGAAAAGAATAGGGAAATTAATAAACTAGTTTATAAAGTCTGCAAAGATTGAGGTTATAAGAGCTCACCTATTTTGCATTTCAAAACTTGTGGCATACCATTACACAAACTAGCTGCAAACTCAAATTAAGTGCAAGATAATCTCCAGGGAACGGCACTTGGGTTTTGCATCGATGCTAAGTGTTAGTATAACTACACCCTAAAATAACAAAATTATCAGCTGAAGTTCAGTTGCTTCAGCCATATGATGAGTATAATCTATTTATATAGGATATTAATACAATAATGTAATCTGATTCAGCAAATGCTTTTGTATTTTGATGGGGATGCCAAAGTACAGGAGTTAATACTTTTTTCCTGTATCAAATATCTGCTAAATTCATAATTACAGCTGCAGCTTTATTACCTCTGCCACTGAAGGTGGGCAGAGGAAATGTTTTCATCCTTGTTTGTATGTTTGTAAACAATATATCTCAAAAACTAATGGATGGATTTCAACAAAACTTGGTACACAGATAGAGCGTGGCCCAAGAAGAACTGACTAGCTTTAGGTGAAGTGGTGGATCCGGACCCTAAAAATTTCTTTTTCAAGGATCTGTTGAGATTGGAAGAAAGGGCTAATTGACTTTTCTTTTAGAATATTGTGGGTTATTTTAGAATGTTGTGGATTGTCTCAGCTGCTGTGGTGGATTTTGTCACAGCTGTCAAAATGTGAGCAGGTTGTTGGATGTGAATTGGCCTGAAGCATCTTTAATGAGATGGAAGCTCTTAATAAAATACTTTTTTTTTCGGCTTTATAGTTATACAACATCAACCAGGCCTCAAGGAAGATCCGTCATAGACATAACATCTGTCATTGGGAAAATGCTATAATCTATTATAAAGGAGGTTACAGTAGGGCACTTAGAAAATCTCAACGCAATCGGGTAGAGTCAACATGGATTTTTGAAAGGGAAATAGCATTTGACTAATTCATTAGCTTTCTTTGAAGTAGTAACAAGCAATATGGATAAAGGGGAACCTGTAGATGTAGTGTAATTGGATTTTCAGAAGGCATTTGACAAGGTGCCACATCAAAGTCTGCTACACAAAATAAGAGCTCATGGTACAGGGAGTAACATAGATAGAGGAATGGTTAGCAAACAGGAAACCGAAAGTATGCATAAATTGTCATTTTTGAGTTGGAATGCCACAATGATCAGTGCTGGGCTTCAACTATTTACAATCTATATGAATGACTTGGATGAAGGGACATAATTTATGGTTGCTAAATTTGCTGATGACAAAAATAGGTAGGTCACTAAGTTGTGACGAGGACAAAGGGAGGCTACAAAGGATATAGATAGGTTAAGTGAGTGGGGGAAAAATGGCAGATGGAGTATAATGTGGGAAAATGTGAACTTGTCCGCCTTGGCAGGAAGAATACAAAAGCAGCATATTATTTAAATGGAGAGAAACTGCATAACTCTGTGGTGCAGTGGGATCTGGGTGTCCTGGTGCATGAATCACAAAGTTAGCACACAGGTACAGCAATGATGAAGGCAGCAAATGGAATGTCATCATTTATTGCAAGGGGAATGGAATTTAAAAGCAGGAGGTTTTGCTACAGTCGTATAGAGCATTGGTGAGACCACATCGAGAGTATTGTGTACAATGCTGGTCTTCTTATTTAAGATAGAACATAACTGTACTAGCAGTTCAGAGAAGGTTCACTCAACTGATTCCTGGGATGAAAGAGGGGTCTTATGAGGAGAGGTTGGACAGATTGGACCTGTATCCATTGGAATTTAGAAGAATGAGAGGAGATCTTATTGAAACATCTAAAGATCCAGAGGGGGCTTGACAGGTTGGATTCTGAAAGGATGTTTCCACTTGTGGAAGAGAGTAACACCAGTGGGACACAGTTTAAAAATATGGGGTCTCCCATTTAAAATGGAGATGAGAATTATTTTTTCTCCTAGAAGGTCATATGTGGAATTTTCTTCCCTGTACAGCAGTGAAGGCAGGATCATTGAATATTTTTAAGGCAGAGTTAGATAGATTCTTGACTAACAAGGGAGTCAAAGGATATAGGGAGTAGGTAGGAAAGTGGAATAGAGGCCACAATCATGAGCAGGCTCAAGGGGCTGAATATCCTACTCCTAAATCTTGTGCTGTTGTGCAAGAGCTGCGTAATTGTAATAACGTTGAGTTAACACAGCGCGGCACAGTTGTGCATCCCACTGAGTGTCCTCCTCACTTGTTAACATCTGTAGTAGCATGATGCTTTTATAAAACTTAAAAGAAACTCTCCTTTTATTGTCTTGAAAGCTCTGAGTCAATCAATAGAACTGATGGAAACACATGCACAGTGAAAAAAACATAACCAGATACAATAATTTGCATGCTTGTAATAAAACACATATTAATATGTGTGTTGTATCTACCAGTGGAAAATACATAACCATAACTGCGGGCAGTTAATCATCAAGTGCACAGCTGGACTGACAAATTCAACTAAATTATCTAGAACATTTAATTAAAAAGCCAATTAATTGTTAAGCATACATAAAATCTTTTTACATGTATACAAAAAAAATATTTTATGCTGTATCAGACGTAGAAGGCTTGGGCTGAAGATAATTGCTATTAGTGTCAATTAGATTGAAGTAATTATACCAAAGATTCACTGATAAGTTGAAACAATTACTGTTGTTGTGCCAAGTATTTAAGTATACCCATTATCACATAAAGAGAGATTTTCCAGCCTGCTCCCTGGGAAATCTCCACTACGTCATCTTCAGTGAGATGATTGAAGATCCTCAGCTTTTTCTGTTAAATTCGATGTTTTGAAAATTACAAATGAATGAGTCTAACAGTTATAGAACTTTAAAGTACACTTAATAACCTAATGAGCTGAACATCTTGATTTGTAATTTCAGAATCTATGACGGGACGAATGGACATAGTTACAACAAATTCTCTATCTGCCTGGAAGTTGTTCCTGAGTAAGGACTGATTCCAAATAGCTTGGCAGTTTTCATACATTCAGAAAATAGAATGATTGTACATTTGTATACAAGATCACAAACATCATCACAAATCCAAAGCAAGTTCATAGATTGATTCTATCCTCTGAAATAACAACTCTTATTTAACCTGGTCTTTCATTAATAAAAATAAAATGCATATATTTGATTCATGGTGATATTTCATGGTAGATTGTTCATTGCAAATAAAAGACAATGCCTTTTTTTGTTATAAGGAATCACTAATCAAGTGGTAGGATCTGTGTTGAAAAACAAAACTTAATTTTTAAATGTCTAATAGGAAAAATATATCACACTATTTCCTGCTGAATTATTTTTGGAAAATATGGAGATAAAATATTCATATCACTGATTTACTATTGAAAACCAGGCACTGAAATATCAGACTGCACAGCCTACAGCAGCCAAAAAGCAATGGAACTGTCCACTATTGTGCACTGTTAAAATGCTATATTCTAAAAACTATATCTACTTCAGCAATCACACTGCTACAAAACAAGATTCTTGCAATTTCTGCTTTCCATGAAAATTATGGTAGCACGCAAGCCAAACCATGCTTCATTTAAACATCACTGCAGACTTCAAAACCAGCATTTTGATAGGTTACCCCATTCAGGTAAAACAACTTCTTCAAAAATCAAAAACATCATCATCATCATCATCATCAAACGGCCAGTCCCAGTCTTTAAAGGCCATATCAAGCAATCTGTAACAATTCAGGGAATGCAAATTGATTTAGCGAATGTGCATCGAGTCAGTGATCATAGTTTACATTTCTTTACAATGAACAACATTCTTCCCCAAAGGTACGACTCCCCTGTCTAGACACACATGGAAAATGACAATTGGACAAGGCATTGGAAAACTGCCTGTGACCACAGAACTGGGTCGCTGCCTTCGAGAAACAGTAATAAAGTATACCTCTGGTATTCCTTCATCAAAAGCAGAAGAAATTACACAGTTAAAATTATTTGCAGTTTTATTTCTACTTATGTAAATGCAAGAACTGACTGAGTCTAGATAATTTTAATAGATATATGACCTGGTGACTTTTAAGACCTAAGCAGGGCTGATATTGCATTTCAATGCATGAATTGGGAACTCTAAAGTGTAATTTCAGTTTCCATGCAGACTACATAGAAGATGCAGATGCAAATGAAAATTATCATGCAGGACAAAGTGGTTAGGACAAAACTCTTAAAATTAGTCTTGATACATGCTGAGCAAAATGAAAGTGACCCTCTAAACTTACAGGTGCTATTAAAATGTGTCAATGTAGGATGATTCGAAGAATGGGGCCAGAATCAGAGCTACAAGAATAGCAATAAAGATGGAAATAAAGCAAATGTTTACATGTTAGAGAAGTAGTAAGAACATAGTATGACACCTGGATAGTTCCCTTCTAGCTTAGTGAGTTTATCAAATGAATAGCAGAGCATTAGACAAAAGGAAAGTACGAGATCAGTCTCTGGTTTGTGTTGGGTTAGCTGATCTCATTGCTAACATTACATGCAGTACAAGTGGTCACCTGGCCTGGAAAGGAGTGAAAAATCAGTCAACACTTCTGCTCTCCACATCCCTATGCAATGGAAATAGGGTGGTACATGAGAACAGGGTTAAACTGGGCTGTGATGCTCCCTGGTGTTAATCACTGTCAAGGTTCATACATTACTACAGTAATGGCTACTTCAGTAGGGTCCAGGGAGATACCTGGAAATCAGACCCTGGCAAGGGAGAAAAGGGATAAGATAAAAATGACAAATGCATGCAATCACACCTCAAAATGTGGGATATTAGTAAAATGGTTCACTATACACTAAATTAATGCAGAATTGTATAGAATATTTCCAAAATGGCATTCTGGTTTTGTTATTCTAAAGGTTCAAGGAGCGTCAAAGAAACACCCAATTCTTTATAAAAACACTTGAATGAAAAGAATGAAAATCCAGAAACACACGTGATATAGTAGTTGCAACTTTTAAGCCTCAATAATGCCTTGTTCCCACCATTATACTTTGTCAGTTCTTAGCTAGTAATAGATGGGAGTGTAAGGATAAGCTGATACTTTGATGTTTAAAAAAAGTAATAGTTTAGAAATAACAGCCATCTGGGTAGAAAAAAGTTACTCCAAAGGAGGAAATCAAATAAAATTAAGGGTGCAAACACACATTTTTAATTAAGTTCCTTGAAAAAGATACAATTCCAGTTATATTTCCTGGCTGTCTCTCACCCAAGAAACAAAGCACCATTTACCCCATTCTGAAAGTTATTTCTCACCCTTTTTAAGTTCCCTCATACGCCTGAGTTATTCTCTGATCCAGGGAATGGGAATTTTCCTGTTCACTTGGGAAATCAAGGTTAGTATGGCATGGTGAATTTCACCAACCTTTTTTCAAGGAAATGCTTAATTTCCCATCTAAGACTTCCTATGTAGAACAGTTGAAATTTTGTTCATGTGAGATCAAACCTGGTTCTAACCTGGAGAAATCACTGCACAGTGTAGCACATTAGCATGCCACCACTTCAAGTTAGACATAGCTATTTGTCCTCCTTAGATAGTTTATCTGAAGTTGTAGGTTTCTCCAAGGTATTGTGAATGCTGCCTCCCAGAGAAGGAACAACTGAATGATGCATGAAGTGTTTGAATTCTGCCAACTCTAAAAGCCTGCTTTCGCTCCCTTTTACGAAGAATGCAAATGTTAGTTAAGACTGAGGTTCAAATTTGGTCTCTTACATCATAGGTCAAAGCAAATTCTTATATTTAAAAATTAACTTTGCCAGTAAAGCTCCACCATTTTCATTCAAATGTTGGGAGAGTGGAGTTGAATTGGCCTTCTGTACTGGTACAATGTAAATTGTGCATCATGACTTTCATTTGACCATGATATTGTTGCACTACACAGCATATGGGGCATAACAAATGGTTTTTAAATGGTCAACAGTAGGACTAATGATTGGTAGCAAAGGGTATAGTTTTCTAAAAAAAAAGTGTTTTCAATATAGCAATAATTAACATATGAGACATACAAGATCCTGAGGGCATTCGACAGGGTGGATACCGGGAGGATGTTTCCTCTTGTGGAGTTAACTAGAATTAGTGGACAGTTTAAGGATAAGAGGTCTCCCTTTTAAGATGGAGATTAGGAGAAATTTGTTCCCTCAGAATGTTAGTATGTGGAACTCTCTTCTCCAGAAAGCAGTGGACGCTGGGTCAATGGATTTATTCAAGGTCGAGTTAGATAGATTTTTGATAGACAAGGGAGTCAAGGGTTACAAAGGGCAAACAGGAAGGTGGAGTTGAGACCATAACAAGATCAGCCATGATCTTACCAAATGGTGGAGCAGGCTTGAAGGGCTGAATAACCTACTCCTGTTCCCAAGTTCTATGTTCCTATGACTGTAAATGGAATGGATAGGCATTACAATGAATAGCATAGGAGTATACTAGATTTCTAAGTCTAGGCAGGGCTAGTCAAAGCAACTTTACATGGGAATTGTCTGTGGAAATGTAAGGGCACAAAATAGTTAAACCAAAGAACACAATATGGAGAAGAGAGGACATACTTGAAATGATTGGTCTCTAAGAGCTTAGTGGGAGAAAATATAGGAGCAGAGTAAGTAATCAGGTTGCTGACGAGGGAAGAACTGGGTTTCAATAGTGGATATAATGTAGCTGCAGAATAACAACAAAATTGGATGAATGTTTAAAGACTATTAAGAAACACAGACCTTACTTATGCCAGAATGAAGAATGCCATTTGCTAATTAGCATACAATTTAAAAGGAAAGCGGGGGTAGTTAGTGAGGAGATATATCCAAGAAAGAGTTGTTCTTAAGTAGTTTTTATATATATATATATATATAGTGGGCAGCACAGGCAAGGCAACATTTATTGCTCATCTGTTAGCCAAAATGTGGGCTGCGGTCCCATGTAGTAGATAGGGATGTCAGGTTCACTTCCCTGAAGGACATTAATGAAGCAGCTGGGTTTGGTTATGAATTGTTTGCTGCTATTTCACTAATTGCCAGATTCATTGAATTCAAATTACCAACATGTCAAGCTGGGAATTGAACTCAACGCCTTTGGGTTGCTAGACCAGTAATATAACCACACCCTGGCAATTGAGGCAAAACAGCAACATTTAGAAGGGTTATAAAATCAAGAATTGGACTAATAGGTTTTTAATTTAGGTAAGTATAGGACACACAAGTTTAAACCTGAAAAACACATACTTGGAAATGGCAGACGATGTTTAGCCTTCCAAATGTTACAAGGACACGCTGTTAACAGCAGAATAATGAATAACATTGTAAAGACAGGGCTACACTAGCTTATAATGTATCTCAGTCTATAATCCCCACTGATGTACAATTTATAGGTTTAAAATTAATAGATCAATAATAATTTACCTGGGCTTGGTTGGGGGAAGCTGTCGGCTCGGCCGTCTCATGGATTGGTTAGGTGGAACCCGCATTGAGGATCTAGGTGAAGATCTGTGGAAGTTGGGATCATGTGCAGGAGGTTTCTTTGGAATTTTTTTCACCAGTCGACTCACCCATTTCTGTTGTTCTTCTGTTGAATTAGCTAATAACAGCAGATCTTTTGCAGATGAAACATCATAGTTCACTGCAAAGGAGAAAGAACTCGTTTAATGATCTTCAGCATTGATCAAATGTAAATGTTGTGTTAACCCCTCTCACTCAGAAGCCACACTATAAGGCCTATGCAGATTAAGGAGAAGAAAAATAAATCAAGTTCTTGTTCCAGATTATTACTCAGTGACCTTGGTAGGGTACAAAAACAAGTACTGCGGAGGATGTTGAAAATCTGAAATAAAAATAGCAAACGCTAGAAACACTCAGTAAGTCTGGCTGCATCTGTGGAAACAGAAACAAAGTTAACGTTTCAGATCTGTGACCTTTCATCAGAATGGTCACCTTTGTAGTGTATGTTGAACTCCAGGGTGAAGACGGCTGTGATGAGCTACAGTCGAGTAAGTCACTGATGTTCACTGACAAGGTTCGTATATGAACAACAATGAGGCAAATACCAGATGATTGTTGCACAGGAGGTGGGGAATAGAAGACATAGAAAAAGAGACGACAAGAGAATGAGAGGGCGCAGAGGCTAAGATAGCACATACACACAGAGACCAAGGGAGAGAGAAATGGAGGTAGCGACTGCACAGCTGAGAGAGGAAATGCATATACAAGAGTGACAAAGAAAGGCTCACCAACAGTGAAACAAAGATATACAGGGTGAGAGAGCGCGCTGGAGGGAAACAGAATGCGTGCATGGGACAGAATATGAGAGAGACAGAGATAGTGGGACAGAGAGATTGAGAAACCAACAGAATAAAGAGACAAAAGCAAAATGCTGTGGGTGATGGAAATCTGCAATAAAAACAGAAGATGCTGGAAATACTCAGGTCAGGCAGCATCTGTGGTGAGAGATATCATTACAGCTCCTTGCTCTTGCCTCATGAAACTGGTTTCTTTCTATCTCAACTCCACTTTTTCTCCCCTTGTCCAGTATTTTCCCATCTGCATTCGCAACTTTTCAACAGCCTCTGCCCATTTAGTAGTTTCCAACTTCCTGGCCGTAACCACCACCTTTTTACATAAAATTCCTGTACTGCACCCCCACCCCCAAGCCCCATGTAGGACAGCCCGAAGACTCTCCAATTCTTTCTTAAACAAAGGACCAACCAGTCTGCATCCACTTTTAACATTATGCAAAAACTTCTCGTTTGACTCCGCTCCCTTCCTTCGAATAAAATGTGTTGCTATAGATCTTAGCTATACCTGACTTTGTGGGATATGTGGAACATTCTTTGTTCCAGTCTTACTAAGGGTTCCCTCCCTCACCTCTTTGTCCATTACACTGACGCGTGTATCGGTGCTGTTTCCTGCACTCGACCCACTGACTCCAAAAGCTATCCTGATTCCACTTCCTCTCACCACAGTACCTGTAAGGACTCATTTATTCTCCCAGTTTCTCTATCTCATCACGTCTATTTTAATGACATCATCTTCCATAGTACTGCTTCCAATACATCTTCCATTTTCCTCAACTGAGGATTCCCTTTCTCCATAGCTGACAGGGACCTTGACCATGTCCATTCCATTTCCCACACTCTGTCCCTACCTTCCATCCCACTAACCTCCACATTTAACAGATCAACCTCTGCCATTTCCGCCACCTTCAGCATAATATGACCACCAAACACATCTTCCCCTTTCCTTTCAACAATCCAAAATGACCACTCCTTCTGTGGTTCACTCCTCAATCACCTCCAACAACAACTTCTCCACACAAATCACTTGCCCATGCAAGTGCAGGAGATGCAACACCTGCCCTTTCCCTTCTCCCTACCTGAGGCTCCAAATACTTCTACCCAATAAAACAATGATGTACTTGTACTTCAATGAACAAACACACACAGTAGGAAAATACTGCATGATTATGAAAACCAATTCTTTAACCAATTAAAAGTATTTGCAATCTGCAATTTTTGGTGAACTTTACTGCAGGTGGATTTTTAAATTTCAAATTGTAAGCAAACCGATGGTACATTTTGCTTTGCACTATATTCTGTAAAATATAAAATATGGACACATGTCCTGATACCTGCCTTTACAGGGTGCTATGAGATCCTCTTTTTTATCTATGTGATCTTTGTGGCATTTGATATGGCAACGGCGACACTCCAGAGCTGCTGGGGGTTTAAACATGTGCCACAGAGGCTTCGTACAGGCTTCACAGTTGGTTGGGAAATGGTAGAGCGTTGGTATAAATTCATGACCTTTGTGAGGAATGTAGCTTGATTTCTCTCCCAAAGCAGGAGGTTCCACAGGAAACTCTTGCTCCTTTCTACTCTCTCCCTCATTAGCATAAAGGATCTACAAAGCATACAACAAAGACATTTTAATGTCAGTCAGTTTTAAAACTTAAATCAATCATTTATAATATAACATTTTAGTTATAACAACAGCTCTTCAATATGTTTCAACCACAAAGGTTTTAAAGTCCCACTTACCTGAAATATTCTGGGAATCTCTTTGGCATCCGCTCTATATACATCACCCTGTGTAACTGGCCGAACGTGGAAAAGTTTGCTGTGAAAAAGCAGCAATGTTAAATTGACAAAATATAAAGTCTTGGATGTGGTGTTGTGATTCTTGCATTAGCCTTTCTAAAGTTGTTTTTAAGTAGGTATGTTTTAAAATTAAAATCAAGAAGAAGTGAAAGCCACTCACTGTTGTACCAGACCAGCACACCTTTCACTTTTTTTCCCACTCTCCAAAACCCCTTTTACCCTATCATGATTTTACATGGCGACAAATCTTGAGGAGAAGGTGCATTACACTCATTAAACTTCCATCACTGTATCTAACCATGGGAAATGATAGGGGTTAAGTAGATGTGCTGAATTTAAAATGTTTACTATAACATGAAAAAATAATCGATCGCTCTACGTGGAAGTTCCTAGACGGAGGTAAATTTTGTTTTTAATCTCTATTTTAAATACTTATTTGTGCTCCTAAGATTGACAACTTGTAACTACATTATTATTCATACTAAAGCTGTGAAGTTTAATCATAGCAGCATTTATCCTCACTCAAGACAAAGCTAGGCACTAAAAAAACTGCATATCAGTCTCAAATAATAATCACCAAAATTGCAATGCACTTTATTTTAATACGCGTATTTTTTTGAATGCTTGTTATCTGCAACCCTGTTCACATAACAGGACATGGAATCTTGTCATTGCTTTGTATTATACAATGGTTAATTGAAACTGCAGATCAGAAACTTTACAAACTGTTGAAGGTTTTTGGCAGGCATTCAAGAATATCTTCCACATGTGAGTGAACTGCGATCGAAAGTGAATGGGATACCAAACTTAGAGATGAAACACTGATGAAGTCAGATCACACTGACAGTCTCAACACTGACAATTGTATTGTAGCTCTATTTATACAATAGATTGCTCCACATTACATCTAAGTATAACTTGGGTACCTATCTAAAATCAATGGATGAATTATACAGGGTTCTCAGGAGCACAATGTGGATCCATTTGCAGCACTTTCATGACACCTTGTCATAGCATCCAAAGTATATTCTGCTTTGAATGTTCAAAATCATTTTAATTTGTTATTGAATTGGGAAACTAATGATAATTTTCAGAGGTCACAAAAGGTAGCACGATTGCCTCCGTACTTAAGAGGAGGTTAAAAAGGAAATACCTGTAAAAGTGAAGGAGGCCAAAGCACAGGAATGGGAAACAATTTACATTTTTGACACTAATTGTTAGCAGACCAAACACAAAAAAGCTCCCATAACGGTGCTAAATTGGCAAACTCATTCAGTTACAAAGGTAAATGATTTTGGGCTATGGAAACACTAATGATGTGGAGAGTACATAACCTTAGAAGAATACACTTAACACTAGCATTTGTTTGGTTTTAATTTGTTCTTGGGGTAGGGCATCATTGGCAAGGATTACCCATGCCTAACCGCCCTTGAGAAGGTTGTAGTGAGTCACCTTCTCGAAATGCAGTCTATGTGGTGCAGCACCCACAGTGCTGTTAGAGGGACCAGTTCCAGGATTTCGACCCAGCAATGATGAAGGGCTGGTGATATATTTCCAAGTCAGGATGGTGTGTGGCTTGGAGGGGAATTTGCAGTTGGTGTTCTCATGTGCCTGCTGCCCTTGTTCTTCTAAGTGTGTTTGGAAGGTGCTATTAAAGAAGCATCGGAAATTTGCTGCAATATATCTTGTAGATGGTACAAGGACTGCAGTCACAGTGTGCCAGTGGTGAAGGAGTGAATGTTTAATATGGTGGATGGGTAGTGCTGAGTTTGCGTGTTGCTGGAGCTACACACAACCAGACAAGTGAGACACATTCCATCATACTCCTGGCTTGTGCCATGTAGATGGCGGGCAGAGTTTGGGGAGTCAGATGAATCACTTACTGCAGACTACCTAGCTTCTTATCTGCTCCTGCAGGAATAGTATTTATATAATTGGCCAAGTTTCAGGTCAATTGTGCCCCCATGGCATTGATGGTGGGGATTTGGCAATGGTAACGCCATTGAATGTTAAGGGAAGGTGGTTAGGCTGTCTTGTTGGAGATGGCCATTGCCTAGTGACTGCGTAGCACTTATGTTACCTGCCAATTATCAGCCCAAGCCTAAATGTGGTCCAGGTCTTTTATGCATTCGGGTGCAAGCTGCTTCTGTATCTGAGGAGTTGTGAATAGAAATGAACACTCTGCAATCATCAGCAAACAGTGTCACTTATAAACTTATGATGGACGGAAGAGCATTATGGAGCAGCTGAAGATGGTTGGGCCTAGGACACAACCCGGAAGAACTCCTGCAGGGATGTCCTGGGTCAGGATGGTTGGCCTTTAACAACTACAACCATTTGCCTTTATGCTAGGTTTGACTCCAGCCAGTACATTGTTTTGTCCCCGATTTCCACCGACTTCAATTTTACTAGGGCTCCTTGATGCCACACTGGGTCAAATACTTTCTTGATGTCAAGAGCAAACATTCTCAATTCATCTCTAGAATTTAGTTCTTTTCATCCATATTTGGCTGCAATGAGGTCTGGAGCCAAATGGTCCTGGCAGAACGCAAACGGAACATCAGTGAGCAGGTTATTGCTGAATAAATGTTGCTTCATAACATTGTGGACAACACCATCCATCACTTTGCTGATGACTGAGAGTAGGCTGATGGAGCGGTACTTGGCTGGATTGAATTAATTTGGCTTTGTGGACAGGATATATCTGCATAAATTTTCCAGTTTGTTGGATAGATGCCCAAGTTGTAGCTCACAACTGCCATGCTTGTAACACAAGACCTCTAACTTAGTGCCAAATCAGAGGTAAGTTTGGATAACCCAAACACACCGCTTGCAGGACCCTTATAACTTAGTGCATCATCCATTCCCTTAATACTATTATTATATGAATAAATGTAGCTACTTACTCTATATCCAACACCATAGAAGGATTAGACAATTCTTTGTCCTGCTCACTGTCATAAAATAGAATCTTCTTACTGCTCACAACTACATACTGTAAAACAAAAGAAAATATATGCTTGCTTCAGAGCAATCTAAACTAATACAGACAAGTCCTGAAGCTGTTTTTTTGTTAAACTTTTTAAATTGATTTCTTTTTATATTCAGATTGTTATAAAACCATGTGTTATATCAAAAATGACTATTTATTGAGTGGGCTGCACCCACAGGATAAGTTTTAAAAAGATTGACAAGAGTAGTTTTAAATGACTTAAACAACTGTTCTTAAAATGAACAAACATTTACATAGCTTTGTAATTTGCACGGTGAAGTTATCAGAAAAGAGTGCTACTGTCTGGAAGTAGCCCACCAGGTCAATCAACGTAAATGAGTGTGAATAGCCCATCCCTTGAACTATACACAGACATAATCTGTTTATTTAGGTAGGTGTGGACCAAGTCGCTAAACTCAATTACGATAGACAATGGACCCTGGATGAAAAGGGGGACCCACAAACCATTTAATCTAATCACTTTAAACAAAGGACCTGGAATGAGGCTTCCCTAGCTTGCTATGACCATATTTAGCAACTGGCTAGTTTGTGAATGGAGGTCATGTGATAGCAAGCTAACCTTTAGTGTTAGAAAAGAAATTGCTTCCCCAGGTTAGAGTCAGACAAATCACAAGTGGGTAACAACGAGAAGAGAACGCTTGGTCCCTCTCTCCACCCATTCTGCAAGCATGTGCCCTGCCTGTATCTGACCAGCTAAACACCGCAGGCAGCATCTTCAACGTGAACCAAACAGCTAAGATAAAAACAAAATACTGCAGATGCTGGAAATCGGAAACAAAAACAGAAAATGCTAGAAAAACTCAGAGCTCTGAAGAAGAGTCATACAAACTCAAAACGTTAACTGTTTTTTTTCTCTCCACAGATGTTGCTAGACCTGCCGAGTTTTTTCAGCATTTTCTGTTTTTGAGCCAAACAGCTGCTGACTCCAGCAGAAGAGACAGAGATCATCTTCAACGCTTTAAATCGTCTCTGCACAGAATCCGGAAAATCATTGAACATAGCCTGAAACCATCCAACACGTCAATCTACAGGATCCATACATGATTGACTTTCTTTTGGACACACTTAAACAATTTAACCTACCCTCTCTCTTTGTTACTTCTTCTGAATGGGTGTGAGAGTCATGTGGATGTACGTGAGTGTGTGAGTTGGAGTGTTTTTTAAAATCTATCAGCTGTTAAGAACAATAAACACTATTTCCTTTCCTTTTAAAAACTTACAAGAAAACCTGTCTCTGTGTGCCTTTCACAATCACAGCACTTAAACAGTTAAATACTTACTAACTTGACAAGCAAATTCTTTAAAGACATTTGTTGTGATCAACTGCGAGGCGGATAGAGAGGGGAGCCATTGCACCACTTCTCACCCAGCTGTAACAAGGTACTGAAACCAAAATATTTCTGTTCCGTCCCTCTATTAGAACCCCTCACAACATCAAAACAGCAGCTTGCATTCATAAAGCACTTTTAACACACAAAAACATCTCAAAGGGCTTCATAGAGGTATAAAGGGACAAACATGGACACCATATTAGGTTAGTGGTTTGGTCAAAAAATGCATTTTGAGGGAAGGGGCAGATGGATTGAGGGATAGAATTCCACAGTGTACTGGCATGGTCACCAACAGTGCAGCGAACAGAGGGGGTAGGCACGGGAAGAGTAGGCTATTCAGCCCCTTGAGCCTGTTTCCCTGTTCTATTAGATTATAGCTGATCTGTACCTCAACTCAATTTATCTGCCATTGCTACACATTCCTGGCTAACCTTATCTGACCAAAAATTTATCAATCTCAATTCACTCAGCATTCACTGTCTTTCAGTGGAGAGGATGTATGAGCGACCAGAATCGGAGGAAGAGAGTTCTGGTCGTGGTTTTGGTTCTAGAGGAGATTACTGATATAGGGATGGTAAAGGCTAATGGAGTTAAAGATGTGAATGAGGATTTTAAGTTTACGGTATTGGGTATCTGGAAGCCAACGTAGATCACCAAGGATATTAGGAATAGGTGAATATGACTCCATGCATGTTAGGATATTGGCAGCAGAATTTTGGATGAGCTGAAATTTAGAGTGAGGAAGAAGGAAGGCCAGCATTGAAATAAGAAGTCTTGAGCTGACAACGGCCAGACTAAGATTTTCAACAGCAGATTGGCTAGGGCACAGGCAGAAATGAGGCTTGTTACAGAGTCTTTGCGATCAGCAAGATAAAGCGCCAGAACCTTAGCAACATTAAATAAGATGTACCGGTTGTAAACAGTTTGATTCAACCCAAAACATTGGACAGGCAAGGGTAAATGGAATTAATAACAAAGATCTGGAGTTGTAGTGAGAGTCAGAGACAACGACTTTACTCTTGCCAATGAGTTTCAGAGTGAGAAATATGTGGGTCCATGACTAGTCTATTAAAATTAAATAAAGGCAATTACAAGAAATGTAATCAATTACAATGAAGAACAAGGTTGACTAAAGTGGGTTGGGTAAATAAGTTAAAAGGTAAGGCGATAGAGAAGCAGTAGCAGACATTTAAGGAGGCATTTCAACAGCCCTCAACAAAAATATCTTCTACTGAGGAGGAAAGACTCAACCACGGGTGGTGCATCCTTCTAAGCAAGTTAAGGATGGTTATTAATTTGAAAAAGATGATAGAACTAGTGGTCGGCCAGAAGAATAGGCAAGTTTTAGAAACCAGTAAAGGATGACAAAAAAAGGGAGAAATTGGAGTATGAGAGAAAATAAAAAGAAAAATAAAAAACATACAGTAAAAGCTTCCACAACTATATAAAAAAGAAAAGTAGCTAAAGTGAGCATTGGCCCCTTAGAAGCAAAGACTGGGGAATCAACAATAGGAAACAAGGAAATGATAGAAGCTTTGAACAAGTATCTTGTATCCATCTTCACAGTAGAAGACACAAAAAACATCAAGAACAGTAGAAAATCAAGAGGCAAAAGGAAAGGAAGAACATAAAATAATCACTACCACTAGAGTAAAAGTAATGGGAATACTAATGGGGCTTAAGGCTGACAAGCTCCCTGGATCTGATGGCCTGCATCCTAGGGTCTTAAAAGAAGTGGCTGCAGGGCAAGTGGATGTATTGATTATAATCTTCCAAAATTCCATCAATTCTGGAAAGGTTCCAGTGGATTGGAAAGCTGCAAATCTAAACCCTCTGTTCCAAGAAAGGAGGCAGACAGAAAGTAGAAAAATGTAGGCCAGTTATCCTAAAGTCTGTCATTGGGAAATGCTAGAGTCTATCATTAAAGAAGCAGCAGCAGGACATTTCGGAAATCATAATACAAATCAGGCAGAATCAATGTGATTATGTGAAAGGGAAATATTGTTTGCCAAATTTATTAGAGTTTTTTGAGGATGTAATAAGCAGGGTGAATAGGAGGAAACAAGTAGATGTGGTGAATTTGGATTTCCAAAAGGCATGCGATAAGGTGCCACATAAAAGGCCACATACAAGAGCTCATGGCGTTGTGGGTGGGGGTGTGCTACATTAGCATGGATAGAAGATTGGCTGACTAACATGAAACAAAGTTGGGATAAATGGGTCATTTTCAGGATGGCAAACTGTAACTAGCGGAGTGTCACAGGGATCATTGCTGGGGCTTCAACTATATTAATGACTTGGATAAAGGGATCAAATATATTGCAGTCAAACTTACTGATGATACGAAGGTAGGTAGGAAAACAAGTTTTGAGGAGGATACAAAGAGTCTGCAAAGGGATACAGATAGGTTAAGTGAGTGGGCAAAAAATTGGCAGGTGGAGTACAGTATAATGTGGGAAAAAGTGAGGTTGTCCACTTTGGCAGGAAGAATAGGAAAGCAGAATACCAGTTAAATGGAGTGACACTGCAGATAGACCTGGGTGTTCTTGTACATGATTCACAAAAAGTTAGCATGCAGTTACAGCAATTAATTAGGAAGGCAAATGGAATGTTGGCATTTATTGCAAGGAGGATGGAGTATAAAAGTAGGGAAATCTTGCTACAATGGTGCAGGTCATTGGTGAGAACACACAGAGTACTGTGCAGTGTCTTGGTCACTTTACTTAAGGAAGGACATACTTGCATTGGAACCAATTCAGAGAAGGTTTACTAGGCTGATTCCTGGGATGGAGGGATTTGTCTATGAGGAAAGGTTGAGCAGGTTGGGCCTATACTCATTGGAGTTTAGAAGAATGAGAGCTGATCTTATTGAAACATAAGAACCTAAGGGGGCTTGACAGGGTAGATGCTGAGGGAATAAGAACATAAGAAATAGGGACAGGAGTAGACCATTTAGCCCCTCAAGCCTACTCTGCCATTCAATAAGATTATGGCTGATCTTCTTGTGTTTTGATTTCCACATTCCCATCTACCCCCGATAATCTTTGATTCCCTTGCCTAACAAGAATTTATCCGCCTCTGCCTTAAAATCATTCAATGACCCTGCCTCATCCAGCTTCTGAGGCACAGTTCCAAAGTCGCACAACCCTTACAAAAACAATACTCCTCATCTCTGTCCTAAAAGGGAGACCCCCTAATTTTAATACAATGCCCCCTAGTTCTGGACCCACAAGAGGAAACATCCTTTCAAGTCCACCTTGTCAAAGCCATTCAGGGTCTTGTATACTTCAATCAAATCGCCCCTCACTCTTCTAAACTCCAGTGGAAACAAGCCCAATCTGTCCAACCTTTCCTCATAAGACAACCCAAGTGTCAATCTAGTAAACCTCCTCTGAACCGCCTCCAATGCATTTACATCCTTCCTTAAATAAGGCCAAAATTGCACACAGTATTTGAGGTGCTGTCTCACCAATGTCCCATATAACGGAAGCATAACATCCTTACTTTTATGTTCAATCCCTCTCGTAATAAAGGATAGCATTCCATTAGCTTTCTGAATTACTTGCTGTACCTGCATACTAACTTTTTGTGACTCGTACTAGAATACCTAGATCCCTCTGCACCTCAGAATTATGCAGCCGTTCTCCATTTAAGTAGTACTCTGCTTTTTTGTTCTTCTTGCCAAAGTGAACAACTTCACATTTTCCCACATTAAACTCCATTTGCCAGATCTTTGCCTACTCACTCAGCTTATCTATATCCATCTGCAACCTCCTCATGTCCTCTTCACAACATACTTTTCTACCGATCTTTGTGTCATCTGCAAATTTAGCTACCATGTCTTCACTCCCCTCATCTAAGTCATTGATGTAAATCGTAAAACGTTGAGCCCTCAGCACAGAATCCTGTGGGACGCCACTTGTCATATCCTGCCAATTCGAAAAAGACCCATTTAAGCATACTCTTTGTCAATCTACTATTCATGCTAATATGTTACCTCCTACACTATGCACTTTTATTTTCAGTAATAACCTTTGATGTGGCACCATATCAAATGCCTTCTGGAAATCCAAGTACAATACATCCACAGGCTCCCATTTATCCACTGTGCACATTACTCCTTCAAAAAACGCCAATAAATGTGTTAAACATGACTTTCCTTTCACAAAACCATGCTGACTCTTCCCGATTGCTTTGAGCTCTTCTAAGTGCCCAGCTATAACCTCCTTAATGATCGATTCTAGCAACTTTCCCATGACAGACATCAAACTAATGGGCCTATAGTTTCCTTGTTTTTTGCCACCCTCTCTTGAATAGAGGGGTTATATTTGCTACTTGCTGATGGGTCTGATGGAACCCTTCCAGAATCTAGTGAATTTTGAAAAATTAATACCAACTACCTCATTAGCCACCTCTTTTAAAGACCCTAGGATGTAGTCCAGTGGGACCCGGAGACTTGCCAGCCTGCAGCTTCGTCAATCTGCTCAGTACTGTTTCCTCAGTGATTTCAATTACACCAAGTTCCTCTCTCCCGTTCACCTCCTGATTTACAGCTATTACTGGAATGTTTTTTGTATCCTCTATAGTGAGCAAAGAAGCAAAACATTTGTTCATTTCTTCCGCCATTTCCTTATAATTTACTATTAACTCCCCACTGTCACTCTCTAGAGGATCAACACTCACTTTACTTACTCTTTTCCTTTTTAAATACCTATAGAAACTCTCGCTATCCATTTTTGCATTTCTAGCTAGCTTCCTCTAATACTCTAATTTCATCCTCCTGGTTAACCTTCTAGTCATTCTCTGCCGTTCTTTATATTCTGACCAATCATCTGTCCTGTCACTCATCTTTGCGGAGTTATATGCGTTTTCCTTAAGTTTGATGCTTTCCTTAACTTCTTTAGTTAACCAGGGATGGTGTGTCCTCCCCTTAGAATTTTTTTTTTATAATAGGAATGTATTTATTCTGAATACTCTAAAATATCCCCTTAAATGTCTGCCACTTCTCTATTGATCTATCTGCTAACCTAGCTTCCCAGTTCACTTCAGCCAGCTCAACTTTCTCCTCACATAGTTGCCCTTATTTAAGTTAGATACTAGTCTTAGACCTACTCTTCTCCCTTTCAGACTAGATGTAAAATTCAATCATATTGTGGTTGCTACTATCTAGGGGTCTCTTTACTCAGAGGTCATTAATTAATCCGGTCACATTGTACAATACCAAGTCTAATATAATCTGTTCTCTGGTTAGTTCCAGTAATAACCTTTGATGTGGCACCTTATCAAATGCCTTCTGGAAATCCAAGTACAATACATCCACAGGCTCCCATTTATCCACTGTGCACAGTACTCCTTCAAAAAACACCAAATTTGTTAAACATGACTTTCCTTTCACAAAACCATGCTGACTCTTCCCGATTGCTTTGAGCTCTTCTAAGTGCCCAGCTATAACCTCCTTAATGATCGATTCTAGCAACTTTCCCATGACAGACATCAAACTAACAGGCCTATAGTTTCCTTGTTCTAAGAAACTATCATGAAAGCATTCTAAGAATTCCTCATCCAGGCTCCTACTGCCAATCTGGTTTTTCCAGTTTAGATGTAGATTAAAATCACCCATGATTACTGCCGTCCCTTTATCAAAAGCACACAATATTTTCTCTTGAATACTTTGTCCTACACTGTGGCTACTGTTAGGGGGCCTGTAGACAACTCCCACTAATGACTCCCCACGCCCACCCCCTCCGCTATTCCTCATCTCCACCCAAATCGATTCTACATCCTGATCTCCTGAACTAAAGTTTCTAACTATTGCACCAATGCCCTTTTTGATTTACAGTGCTGCTCCTCCACCTTTACTTAGCTTCACTTGTTTCTCTTGTGGGAGAATGTTTCCCTTGTGGGAGAATCTAGGGCTAGGAGGCACAGTTTCAAAATAAGGGATCTTCCATTTAAGATGGAGATGAGCGGGAATTTCTTCTCTCAAAGGGCTGGAATCCGCTTCCCCAATGTGCAGTGGAGGCTGGGTCATTGAATACATTCAAGTTTGAGTGAGACAGAGTTTGACTGACAAGGAAGTCCAGAGTTATGGGGGTCAGGCAGGAGAGTGCAGTTAAGGCTATAATCATATCAGCCATGATCTTATCAAATGGCGGAGCAGGCTTGAGGGGCCAAATGGCCTGTGCCTGCTCCTACTGCTTACGTTCTTGTTAGTGTTTAACTGGAGGAAATTACAGCTCATTCAAGTTTGCCCTTCCTTAATTGGCCACCTCCCCTGTCTGATGGCTCTTAATTAACTCGTGCTGATAATAATGTGGGGGAGTCCTGCTTCCTGCCCAAACGTGCCAGCCATCCAGAAACCACCCTGATGATGGATCTCTTCCACTTTGACAAAATTCTACACCATGTCTTCAGATGATGTGCCCAAGGGGGACATGCAAATCAAGATGAGAAAGGGGCCAAGGTCAGAACCTTCAGGGAATCTGGAAGCAGTGGTGTGAGGTTGGAAAGGGAAGGCATTTCTGTAACTAAAGCATCTTCAATCAAATGGGTATAAGTGGAATTAAGCAAAGGCATTTATGCTGAGCTAAACAGTGGAGGAAAGTCACTGGAAGAGAATGGTGTGATCACTGTGTTGAAAGCTGGGGAAAAAAAAGAGATTGAGGAAGAAAAATGCACCAGTGATGTCACTTGCAGCTTTGAGCAGAAGCTGTTTCAGTGTTGTGGCAGGGCAGGAAATTCAAGTGATTTAAACCTGGAAGTGCAGAAAAGATGGACACAGATTTGAGAGGTGACAACATATTCAAGAACTTTGAAGAGGAAAGGAAGGTCAGGAATAGGAAGGCAGTTTGCAAAGAGACAGGGATCTAGGATGGTTTTTCTGAGTTTGCTGTTTTGAAAGGGAGAGAGTTCGTACCTGAAGAGAGGGAACCATTTACAATGCTAGCTAGTTTGGGGGCAAAGAAGGTAGCCCAAGTGGGAAGAGGTTCAGTGGGAATGGGGTCAACTGATCAGGAATGGGTTTAATGGACATGAGGAGCAGAGAAATTGGAGGGAGAGGAGGGTAGATAGGAGAAGAACCATTAGCTCATGTTGGTCGCAGAACAAGTGCATCACAGAGTCTAAAAGTTAGGTATTTGGTGCAAGTGGAACACTCTGGTAAGCAGTAGCGGTGAACAATGTCAAAAGCAATGTAAAATTTAATTTAACTTTTTAAATTTAACTTAGAAGTTTAAAAACAGTAAAAGAAACTGCAAATTATTCAACACAAACTGCCCTTCAATGACAATTAACAATTAATTAGCTGTAAATGATTGTCTAAGTAGAAGCAAATTATCGTGAGCAGGAAGCTGAATCAGCACATGTAATTTGGATGTAGCTTAAAAGGTATAAAAAATAGTATCCGCTATGACACAAAGTGATTGTAAACATAATGCATCGCAAGAGTTAAAAGTTTGGAATTTACTGCAGACATACCATTGCCGAATTGCTTGCTGTACCTGCATGTCAACTTGCCGTGTTTCATGTACTAGGACATCCCAATCCCTCTGAACATTTACCAGTTTCTAACCATTTAAATATTCAGTTTTTTTGTACTTTAATAACCTCACATTTTTCCACAATATACTCCATCTGCCACCTTTTCTTGCCCACACATTTAGTCTATCTATATTCCTTTGCAGACTCTTTGAATCATTCACACAGCTTGCTTTCCCAACTAGCTTTGCATCATCAGCAAACTTGGTCCCTCTGTCCCTTCATTTAAATCATAATATAAATTGTAGACAGCTGAAGCCTAGTATCCTTGTTGTACCTCACTATTAACAACCGGCCATCCTAAAAATGATCTATTCATCCTACTCTGTCTTCTGTCCTTTAACCAATCATCTAACCATGCTAAAATACTACCCCCAACCCCACAAGCCTTAATCTTGTGTGACAACCTTTCATGCAGCACTTTATTGAATGTCAATGGACATACACTGGCTCCCCTTGATGTACCCTGCTAGTTGCACACTCAAAAAAACTCAAATTTGTCAAATACAATTTCCTTTTCATAAAACCATGCTGACTCTGCCTAGCCATATTATGAATTTCTAAGTGCCGTTATCACTTCCTTAATAATGAAGTCAGCATTTTTCCAATGACTGATGACAGGCCAAATGGCCTGTAGTTCCCTCTGTTTTCTCCCTCCTTTCTTTCTTTATTGAATAGAGGTGTTATATTTGGTACCTTCCAATCCACTGGGGCTGTTCCACAATATAGGGAATTTTGGAAGATCACAAAGAGTGCATTTATTTCTCTGCGGCCACATCTTTCAGAACCCTAGGGTGTAGGCCATCAGGTCCAGGGTATTTGTTGGCTTTGGGTCCCATTAGTTCCTCAAGTACTTTTATTCCTTACCAATATTAATTACTTCAAGTTCTTCATTCTCATTAGACCCTTGATTCCTCACTATTTATGGTATGTTTTTGTATCTCTACTGTGAAGACAGACAAAATACTTGTTTAATGTCTCTTCCATTTCCTTATTCCACATTATAATTTCTCCTGCCTCAGCTTCTCAGGGACCCACAGTTACTTTTGCTACTCTCTTCCTTCTTACAATCTGTTTTTGTATTTCCTGCTAGTTAACTTTCATGTTTTATTTTCTCCATCTATCAATATTTGGTCATCCTTTGCTGAGTTTCTAAAACTCTCTCAATCCTCAGGCTTACTTTTCTTCCTGGCAATATTATAAGCCTCTTTTTTTAACCTAATATTATCCTTAATCTTTTTAATCACCCATGGATAGAGCATTTATTTCTCAAAGGACTGTATACATGCCGAGAATTATTAAATATTTCTTTAAATGTTAGTAATTACTAATCTATAGATATAACCTTTTAATCTAATTTCCCAATCTGCCTTAGCTGATACTTCCACTGTCCCACCACATATAATGACTTATTGAGGTTTAATACTCTAGTTTTGGGCTTATGTACATCACTCTCGAACTCAATGTGAAATATTAGTATATTATGATCACACTTCCCGAGGATCCCCTATTATGAGATTACTAATTAACCTTGTCTCATTACAAAGAATTGTTACAATGCAGTAGACCACTATTTGGCCCATCATACCTGCACCAGCTCGCGAAATGAGCATTATGGCTTAGTGCCGTTCTCCTGCCTTTTCCATGTACTCTTGCACATTGGTTCTATTCAAATAATCATCTAATGCCCCAAATGAACCTGCCTCCACCACGCTTCCAGATGGTGCATTCCAGATTGAAACCACTCGTTGTGTGAAAAAGTTTTTTTCACGTCACACTTGCTTCTTTTGCAAATCACTTTCAATCTGTGCCCTCTCATTCTTGATCCTTTTAAGAATGGGAACAGTTTTTCCCTATCTACTCTATCCAGCCCTCTCATGATTTTGAACACCTCTATCAAATCTCCTCTTAGCCTTGTCCTCTCCAAGGAGAACAGTCTCAACCTCTCCAATCTATCTTCATAACTCAAGTTTCTTATCCTGGAACCATTCTTGTAAACCTCTTCTGCATTCTCTCCAATGTGTTCACATCCTTCCTATAGTCTGGCGCCCAGAATTGTACATAATACTCCAGGTGAGGTCTAACTAGTGTCTTATATAAGCTCACCATAACCTCACTGCTCTTGTACTCTATGCCCCTATTAAAGCAGCCCAGGATACTATGCTTTATTAACTGCTCTCTCCACCTGTCCTGCCACCCTCCACAATCTATGCACATATACACCCAGGGACCTCTGCTCCTGCACCCTCTTAAGAATTGTACTCCTTATTTTATATTGCCTCTCCATGTTCTTCAGTGCAAAATGCATCACCTCACACTTTTCCGCATTGAACTTCATCTGCCACCTATTTGTCCAGTCCACCAACTTGTCTGTCCGTTTCAAGTTCTACACTGTCCTCCTCACAGTTTACAATGCTACCATCTGCATTTGTACCATTTGCAAACTTTGAAATTGTCCCCTGCACACTTTGATCTAGATCATTAATATATATCAGGAAAAGCAAGGGTCCCAATACCGACCCCTTGGGAACTCCACTACAAACCTTCCTCCTGCCCGAAAAATATCCTTTCACCATTACTCCCTGTTTCCTATTACTCAGCCAATGTTGTATCCACATTGCTATTGTCCCTTTTATTCCATGAACTAACTTTTCTCACAAGTCTGTTGTGTGGCACAGTACTGAATGCCTTTTGAAAGTCCATGTACACCACATCAATAGTATTATCTTCATCAACCCTCTCGGTTACCTCTTCAAAAAACTCCAGCAAGTTAGTTAAACACGATTTCCCCTTTAGAAATCCAAGCTGGCTCTTTCTAAACAATCCACATTTTTCCACGTGACTGTTAATTCTATCCAAAATAATTGTTTCTAGAAGCTTCCCCACCCTGGAGTTAAACTGATTGGTCGTTAATTGCTGGGCTTATCCCTACAACCTTGTTTAAACAAGGGTGTCATGTTCCAGTCCTCTGGCACCTCCCGAGTCTAGGGAAGGCTGAAAGATTAAAGCCAGTGCCCCTGCAATTTCCACTCTCACTTCCTTCAATATCCTTGGATGCATCGCATTCCGTCCCGGTGCCTTGTCAACTTAAAATACTGACAATTTATCCAACACTTCTTCCTTATCAATTTTGAAATCTTCTAGTGACAGAGTTTCCTCCTCTGTCACTTGGCTGCTTCCTTGATAAAGACAGATACAAAGTATGCATTTAACACCTCAGCAGCCCTGCCCCCTGCCTCCACGTATAAATCCCATTTTTGGTCCTTAATAGGCCCTACTCCTCCTTTTAATCATCCTTTTACTATTTATCTGCCGATAGAAGATAATCTCTTGCCTGCTTGGTTCCACAATGTACTGTTCTAGGAAATCTTTATGTATACATTCCATGAACTCATCCTCCAAACTACTTTTGCCAGTCTGATTTTGATTTCTCAAGTCTATAAAAAATTGAAGTCCACATGACTATCATATTGCCTTCATTATAAGCTTTTGTCCATGTTGTCCAGTCCCCCATGAATCAAAATCCACAATGTCAAGTGCTCTGGAATATTTAGTTTCATCCTTTGTCACCATGCAATAAAGTTTCTGTATTTGTTATTCATTCGATAAGACCCTTATTTATGCCATTAATTTGTTTATTCGTAACAACTGCTTTATGTATTTACACCTCTTAGTTAGCAGGTGGCGGTGAGCTGCGTTTTTGAACTGCTGCAATTCATGTGGTGTAGGTACACCCACAATCCTGTTAGGAAGGGAGTTCCAGGATTTTGACCCAGCCACAGTGAAGGAACGACGATACTGTTCCAAGTCAGGATGGTGCATTACCATTATGATTATTGTTTATAAAGCTCTGTCCTCCCTGTCCCTCTGCTCATCTTTAACTAAGTCACTACACTGTTTGATGGCCTTGACTTTTCTCCTTAGATTATAAATTTCCTCTGAATGAATACCCACCCCTTAAGTTTAAACTCCTATCTACAGCCCTAGTTATTCAATTTGTGAGGATGTCAGTCCCAGTCCAATTCAACTGGAGTCCTTCCCAACTGAACAACTTCTTCTTCCCCCATTACTGGTGCCAGTGCCTCATGAATCAAAATCCTTATCTCCTACACCACTTTTTGAGTCACACATTCAACTCTCTGATTGGTTTAACCAACTTACACATGGTTCGGATAGCATTCCACAGGCTATCGTTGAAATTCTACTTATTAATTTGGACCCTAGCTCCTCAAACACACTCAACAGAATCTCATTCCTCTTTCTACCAACATTATTGGTTTCCACATGCATTCCTACAACAGCATCCCTCTCATGACCCCACCCCCCAATCCAAGTTCTTTTCCAGCCAAAAGGACATGACCTTAAACCAGGCACCAATAGGCAACAGGATCTTTGGGACTCCCTGTCACAGTTGTAGTATTCAGCCCTGACTATACTGCTCCCTAACCCCAATACATCCCTAACTACAACCCCTACTTGAATGACCTCCTGTCCCATGTGTTGCGGTCAGTTACTTATCCACCTTGCAGGCTTTTGCCCTTATCCACACAGGCAGTAGGATTCTTGCACATGTTGGAAAAGGGCTGAGAGTCTCCTCCAACAATGCACCTGGGGTCCCCTTACTTGCCAGACCCTCCTTCTGATGACACTAACCAGACCTGTACCTGTCTTAACCAAGGAGGTATGACCGCCTCGTGGGCCAAAATTCCAGGTAACTCTTCCCTTCCCTGATGTCTGGCAATGCCTGGGCCTCAGACTCCAGCTCAACTCTGAGCCGAAGTTCCTCAAGATGCAGTCACTTAATTACATATACAGATGTCCAGGATTGCAATCCTCTCCACAAACACCCACATGTAGTAGTTGTGGCACACCATTTGCACTTTCGACTCCATCCAAACTTGTTTTATGTATTTATTTAAAGTTCACATCAACTTCCTTCATATCAACTTAGCTGATAGTTTTTGAACCAAATACTTGATATAACTAAACTTCTAGTTAGATTAAATTAAATATTTACCTGCAACAAAAACCACATGTCATACTGGAGGTAAAAAGCAGCAATGTCCACTCATTTCAAATTTCCATTTTCACCTTCCTTTGTACCACACTGTAGAGCAGCACATTCTGTTTACTTTTATACATCTTCTTGAGCCATACCCAAGTTACAAGGTGCTCATTCAGTTTCCTGCTCACAGTAATTAGCTCCCATTCAGGCAACCACTGATCGACTGTTAACTGCTACTGCTAAACTTAAAAGAAACTAAGTTAAATTTTTAAACAAGTTAAGCTAAATTTCAGTTTGAGACTACTCATCCATCGTCCAGAGCTCAGCAGAGAGCTCCACTCTCACCAAATTCTAAATTTATATTCTGTTTATGAAACACTTTGTTTATGACAACTCTCTGCGACCACTTGCACAGGAGATGGTTGGTAGTGGAGAAACAAAGCTGGGTTACCTTTGCTCTCCAAGATGATCTTGAAATAGTGAAATAGACCGAGATCTGATAACACTTGATGTGGTCCAACCAGATTTAGTGATGGTTGCCCGGATGCATTGGTATCCATATCCCTTGTACTCAAGGTAACAATTATATGAAGGAGGAGCAACCAGAGTTAAATCTTTCATATGGGCTAGGGGAATTCTATGAACCAGAATGACCACAATTTTTATTTACATAAAAACTTAATCCAAAGATTGCTTTTTCAGGGAAAATTTGATATGAAATATTATATTAATTGTTATCTGCAATTCGGCCAAATTGTCCAAGTAGAATTTAGCAGACAAGGTCATGTATCAAAACACCTAAAATTACATGTAGGTATATCCTTTACCCATTCTGCTAACCACTTTTGATGTGAGCCACATAGACATATTACTGGCTGTACCATCGCAAATTCATCACCAGAACCCAAAGGCCTGCAAGTAGCAATCCCAAACTAAATTTCAAACACCTATGTTATCAAGCTGATGAATGTTAATCCAGAAAAACACTTAAAGGGATCTACTTTGAAAGGAAAAAACACACCTGTTTTCGCCATAGGAATTTCTTTGTGTTGTTTCGCATGGGCAAGGAAAGCCAACCTTCCAATCTGGATTCTAAAAAAACAATGGAAATGCAATGAAAAAAATACACTGGCAGTTGATCAAAAATTCTGGGCATCCAATGGAGTGCTATTTGTACTTGGTTTCCTGACAGTTTTTATACCCAGCAATGTATTTTGTACATTTTCTAAATATAAGAAAACTAATCAGTTTTACTTCTTGGTCCATGTCAGAATGCAGCATGACTTGGACAATATCCAGGCTTGGACTGATTAGTGGAAAGTAACAGTCGTGCCACAGATGCACCAGGCAATGACCAACAAGAGAGAATCTAACCATCACCCCTTGACATTCAATGACATTACTGTGGCTGAATCCCCCACCATCAACATCCTAGGGGTTACCATTGACCAGAAACTGAACTGGACTGGCCATATAAACACTGTGGCTACAAGAACACATCAGAGGCTTGGGATCCTGCAGCAAGTAACTGACCTCCTGACTCCCCAAAGCCTATCCACTACCTATAAGACACAAGTCAGAACTGTGATGAAATACTCCCCACTTGCCTGGATGAGTGCAGCTCCAACAACACTCAAGAAGCTTGATACCGTCCAGGACAAAGCAGCCTGCTTGATTGGCACCTTGCCAACAAACATTCATTCTCTCCACCACCGATAAATAGTGGCAGCAGAGAGTACCATCTACAAGAAGCACTGTAGGAACTCCCCAGGCCTCATGAGACAGCACCTTCCAAACCCATGGTCATTACATCGAGAAGGACTAGGGCAGCAGATACATGGGAATGCCACCACGTGGACTTTCCCCTCTAATTCAATCAGCATCCTGGAAGAAAGTATATCGCCGTTCCTTCATTGTTGCTGAGTCAAAATCTTGGAATTCCCTCCCTAACAGCATTGTATGTGTACCTATACCACATGGACTGCAGCGGTTCAAGAAGGCAGCTCACTACCACCTTCTCACGGGCAATTAGGGACGGAAAATAAATGGTTGCCTGGCCAGCGACACCCACATCCCATAAATGAATTTTAAAAGGCTGCCAGAACTTGTAAGCCATCTTACTGATAAACAGAAAGCCTTGAAAATTTCTGTCAGGCTGGAAGCACATCTTCACACTCCATCGGAGTATCAACTTATGTACCTGTCTTAAACTGAAGAAATTTAGAAGTCAAACCTGCAGAACATTCCATTTTGTCTTCAGTCCTCATTTGAACTGCAGCTTTTCCTCACCGTTTATTACTACAAACACTATGCACTCAGTTACAATAATACCCAAAACTTCTTATAAATAATTAAAACTTGACAAGTCCATAATATTCTTGAACTGAAACTTGTCCAAGTTATGGGATTCTCACTCACTCACTTTTCCAAGACTGCTTCATCCAATTCAGGAACATAGGGAGTCGAAGCCTATCCCAACAAGGAATGGATGCTAGGCGGGGTACACCCAGGACAGGGCGCACGCACGCACGCACTGGGGGACAATTTAACATAGTCAATCCACCTAACCAGCACGTCTTTGCGCGGTGGGAGGAAACCAGAGCACCCAGTGGAAACCCACAGAGACACGGGGGGGGGGGGGAACGTGCAAACTCCACACAGACAGACATGCGAGTTTAGATTTGAATGAGGGTCCTTGGAGCTGTGAGGCAACAATGCTAACCACTGAATTATGGGATTCTCTTTAATATTACCTTATCTAAACAAGGTAAAACATGCATGATCCTAGAATCTGCATTATAAGCCAGAACAAAAGCCATATAATTAACAATCAAGAGGTTAGGGTGATCAGCCATGCAACGATTTCAATTAAAAGTTAATAAGCAAGTCACACTTCAAGACTTGCACGGGCTCTTTTAGGTGAAAGTATTGATTAAAATTAATTCCTACAAACCAGGTCAATGCCAGTACAAAAGATTAAGAGATAGCTTTTTATAAAGGTAATATTTTCTTTTCTTCATACGCCTGCATACTCCATTTCAAACAACATTTTGGCATCTCAATCTTTGCATTTACAAAGACTGTTAGACAAACTCTAACAATAGAGTTTTTTAAATAAAAGCAAATGGCGTTCAAGTCACATGCAGTATGTCACCTGCAGAATCAGGTTCAAGATCAGGATCAGAGCCAGGATCAGACGGTGGACGTACAATGGACTCTGCGTCTTCATCTGAGTCAGACTCAGAATCAGAATCATGGAGGTAAGAATAAGAGGGCTTAGTGGCGAGGGTGACAGAGGTGGAAGAGCGTTTGTAGCTAAAAGTCATGGACTCCGTTGTGTGGGACTGAGTTATACGAACTGAGAAAACCAAGGCAACAAACAAGTAGAAAAGATTTATACTTTACATAGTTTGTTAGTATAAAAAAAATTAGAAAATAAAAAAACTAACCTGAACAGAAATAATCAGGTAGCAGAAAGAAGAGCAAAAGTAAGTCAAATACAAAATTTTTGAAGTCTGTAGAGTGTATTTTTGTAGCTTGATAAATGCAGCTATATTTTATATTGCTACACAAAATAACTTTGTTTTAAAAGCGCTTTAATAATGGCACATCTCCTAAAAAAATATTAAACTTCCACACTGGTTGAGGTAAGAGGGAAATTTCATTTCATTGTGTTACCTAACTAGTGCTGTGCATTCATGTCCACCAGGAATGGGTTGAGTGCCCAAACACATATTTGCTTCAGGCTCTCTCAGTACAATTTAACAAATCTATTTTGCTCTTCCAAACTTGAATTGTTGCATATTTTATGTATTTAACCCTAGCCTTACAATGATTTCTAATTTGTTTGCAACAGTGAAAAGGTGCTGTCTGTTGAAGATGTTTGTGATCATTTAATCCTGGATATGATTTTTGTTTAGTTTCACAACTACTTTTCTTATGTTCCCTATTCCTGAAAGCAACAGCTTTTATTTTAAGCAAGGGTAGGCCAAACCAGATCAAATGACCCAAAACTTTAAACGCCCCTTCATAATCTATAGGAGACTTCTGGTGGTGTAAGGCATATCAGGCCATTTTGTCCCCTGCTCCCCAAGACATGAAACACTCTTGCACTCACAAACTGAACTACTTGTTTTCCTTATAGCTCAACACTTTTGTAGTTTTGACAATTTATGGAGAGATTAATAATACCTTGCAAAAAAGGAATTAATGGACAAGCTAATTGAATCAAAGGTCTTCTCCTGCTACAGTGAGAACCATGCTTTGAAATAGCCCTTTGAAATCCTAAAATGCCGAGTCCTACACCAACCAGGTATTTATTCTGCGCGTTCAGAGGGCAATTAATTGGCATATCAAATACTTCTAACACAAGTCTATTCTACATATCCACTATTTTATCGGGAAAGAAAAATGCTTTCAAATCTCTTTTTAATCTCAGTGACTTTGATCCTATGTCTTCTAGTTTTGCTCCTCTCACTCAAAGGCAAATTAGTTTGTTCACATCAACATTATCTACAATGCTCAGTATTTAATGCCACCAGGATCTATTTTCCTCTAATGAAAAGTGTTCAGCTCCATAAGCCCCTCTGCATAACTTAACAGTCCTAGTATCAAACATACTGCACTCCTTTGAATCCTCCCAAAATATCAGTATCCTGGCTTCTACAATATTAGCAAATTCAGGAGTTAAGCAATGCTTAATAAAACATTACAGGACAGTAAAACAAACTCAAAACGTACCACCAATTTCTTGGATTTAAAACAATATGTGTTAGAAAAGTAACCAGAAACTAATTATAAATGTGAAAAATAACCAAAATACATTAAACATCCCTCAGGTATAATTTTCTTTCCAAAGGCCGTAAACATAGTTTAGCATAATTCCCTTTATTAGGCTATCATACACCAAGACATCGGCTTTAGTTAATGGAATAATTTGTTGAATTTTAAAGGTAATTACTTCAATACCCAAAGATAATAAGTCTTATTTTGGGGAAATAAAAACATACATACCAGGAAATCCATCATCTGCTTCTGCATCACCAGGCCCACTGCCAATACTAGTAGTGTCAAGTCCCACCTGCACTAATTGCAGCTGAGAACGAAGTTGTTCAATATCACTGTCTTTGCTGTCTAGTGCCATCTGCAGCTCAATTCGCACCTGGCTTTCATCTGCAATTTGCTGTTGGAAGATTAAAGTTATACAAGTGAATTACACCTACAGATCCCAGCAAATTCTTTAAAAAAACAACACAAGTGTGTTACTCTAGAGCTATCACAAATACCCAAATTTCCATTTCAACATTAATAAAATGCTCACATTGTTTTTCCAAATCATTATTTACTTTCTCATTTCTAAGAATGCCTTCTGCCCTCAATTTTGCAGGTCCTACTTTTTTCATGGAAAAGTAGAGTTTGATGTTTTAAACCCTCAACTCATACAATAAGCTGCCAAAAAAGGTCAGGTTGCATGGTAGAACTACTTTATTTGTTTGTAAGTAGAATGGACACAGCATAATAGACCTATTCAGTATATAAGTTGCCATTCAGCCCAATGTATTTCTGCTGGATCAATCACCATATTTAATCCTAGTGCCCTGCTCTCTCCCTAGGGCCCTGTACATACCTCTGCTTCAAATTTTTATATATGCCTGTCAAGATCAATAAAATTATGACACTGAACGAGGCCATTTGGCTCAAGAGGTTCGTGTAGTGTAGCCCTAATCCCATGTGCCAGATCCTTTATTCCATCCTCTTCATACCTATTTTTAAAAAGTTAAGACAGTCACTGAATCATGAAACCCATTTATATCCTTATCTGCTGCTGCTTTTAAGTTGTGAACTTGAATCCCCAGATCTATTTGCTCTTCTACACTGGCCAACTTGCCCCAAAAATCTATTTACAAAAACCACAAAAAGTACAACTCACATTGAATTCTATCTCCCTCTGGTCATCGGAATCACTTACTTTCTCTCTTATTTTAGTATTCTCTACAAACACACCTTTCTGTTCTATATCCAAGTTATTGGTATGCATGATGAACAGAAAATTTCCAGAACAGTACTCATTGGGACTGCTACCTAGTCAGAAGCTGCTTTTAACTCCTGCTCTGATTCCTTCCTTCTACAACTTGCATTTAGGTTGTAAATTTAATGCAGAAAAAAATGTCCCAAGGTACTTGAGGGCAATGTAAATTAGGTATGCCAAATTCCCCAATATCCATCTCTTATGCAAACATACAAAAAAATTATTTAAGTATCCTGCCAATTTCTGCTCATCATCTATTCACTTAGTCCCCAGGGACTCACCTCATATTTAACTATTTTCTTTTCACTAATATATTTACAGAATATATCTTTCTATGGCTATATTGCTACAAAATATTGCTACGAAACGTGAATCCTAAACAAGAACTTTGTCTTGGAACATGAAAACAAGCTGTTTTCTTTGATGATAGATGCCAAAATTATAACAGGCAGATTTTAAGGCAATTGGGTGTTTATTCCTCAAATAATATCGAACCCATCAACTCAGTAGAAAACAGCTTCCAATTAGATTTTCATATTCTGTGACCATAAACAAGTCACAAGGCCAGAATTTGTATTTATATTCCTGGGCCTGTTTTTCCAGAGTGAGAACTTCTGATTCTGTTAAAAGTCTTTGGTGAAAAAATAGCTAGAAATCTGTATTTAAAGAAGTACTATTGCAATAAAGATACAAATTTAACTGCAAATGTTTTCTGAGTCTCTGCCAGTTTAAAGTCTATCCCATTCCCCTTTTTTTTGTCTGGATAGCAGGTTATTCTTCAATAAACGAAAAACTGCGGATACTGGAAATACAAAACAAAAACAAAATTATCTGGAAAAACTCAGCAGGTCTGGCAGCATCAGCGGAGAAGAAAAGAGTTGACGTTTCGAGTCCTCATGACCCTTTGACAGAACTAGAACTAGTTCTGTCGAAGGGTCATGAGGACTTGAAACGTCAACTCTTTTCTTCTCCGCCGATGCTGCCAGACCTGCTGAGATTGTCCAGGTAATTCAGGTTATTCTTCATCTTGCTTAGAACTTGTCAATTTGCTTTTACTTTTATTCCTTCTATATGCCAGGCCTTTTCTAATTTCTACAGCATAGATGGAAGAGTAAACCAGAGATTACCAATTTCAAAGTCCCCACTCACAAAGCTGCTTCCCAATTTCCTAAAGTCTTTTCTCTGGGCTTCAGTCCTTTCTTTTATCATGCCTCCCATGTGAGCCACAAACATTGGCTGTTCTCTCTCGCCTTACATAATCTTCTCTAGTCTTTCCAAAATGCCCTTTACCCTAGCACAATGGAGGTAACAAAGCATTTATGGCTCTCAAAGTGGATTGTAAATAAGTCCACCCATTAACTATCAAGTCAAATGATTACTGCATTCCAAACGGAATCACTAATTCTTACCCCACCTTCTTCAAGGCATCACATGTATTTTTGGTGCTGTTGCGATCTCTTTAAGGGTTCTACCCAGAGTCATCATCTTTCTCACAGGAAGTTAGTGTTTCAAAGTTGTTGCGAGAAGTATATTTACTCTCAAAGTTCCTGCTGTAGCCTGTTCTTCCTTGCTTTCACTGACCCATGCATAGAAACCAGTTTCCTGACTCTACAACTGCAAGGTCTCCATCTCTCAGCAGGTTGTCTACCCTTAAGCTCTTCTTACAGAAGCTTCTCATACTCACCCCTCCAAATATGTCTGATCGTCTTTAATTCTGTCTCAGCTTCAAGTAATCCAATTTCCCACATGTTTCTGCTCATGTTAACATTTGCTACTTAGAACTTACACATCCTGCAGGAATTGTGCTTCACTGTTCCTTCCTGAGCTATCATTCTTACTAGAAATGTTAATCAACTTACATTTAAATTTATATTGTCATCAACTTAAATTTCAATGAAACCACAATATTCCTCCTTCTCAGTCAGGCCTACTCTAGCCAAATTCATGTTATGCAAGTATTATTTTCGCTCTGACCTCAGCTCATTTTGTTACCAGCTGACTGAAAATGTGCTAGCACACCACTCGCACTCATATTATTGTACTCAGAAACAATTGTTGTTTTTACTCCATTCTTCTTAATGCAGTATAAATGTGTGCTTGTCTGTGCAGACACATAGATATTTGCGTGTAACGTAAGCAGGGGAGCAGGAAAGAGAAAGAACAAATTTAGTTCTGACTGACTTTATCATAGAGTTTCCACTTTCAACACATTATTCATATTGTGTAGTCTATATGTAATAATCAAATTTGATAACACCTTTCCCAGTAATCTATGGTTTTCTGCTAGGAAAAGAGATTGTTAGGATTACACCAAGTATATTATAATACAACCTAGAAATATAATACAGCAAAGAACACATCAATTGTAACAGCAATCTTCAGTAATGCATGTTTGCTAGGGGAAAATATATACACCATTTTAATCACTCCAAAATTAATTTCCACCAATGGCTTAGCCTTGAGTGAACTTTTATAACGATGTTCCTCACTAGTTTGAGGTTGCAACTATGACTTCGCCTTAACCATGTAATGCACCGTAATTATTTGAACAAATCACATCCTTAAGCTAAGCAACTTTTTCCTAATGCTCATCTTACATTGCCTGAAGTGATACTGTCTGAGGTAATATAGCACCAAGTGCCAAGTTCCCATTTTGAAGGCTTAAACCTTTCAAGTATCCCTAATTGGCAAGCTGTTTCTTCCCCCTGGGAAACTGCATGGAATTATTTTTTTGTTAGTGGGTGCTACACTAATTTGGGAGAAGCAAGTAAATATCGCAAACTGTCAGGGAAATTAATCATACATTTTAGCCATTTAGGGTAATTTCAAAGATGACTGATGTCCTCTTTAGCTTAAAATAGACTATGGTCGAGTTGGGAAAGTAGGGATTCCAAGATATCCAAGTTTTTAAAAATCTTTACTGTTAAAAAAAAGATACCTTTCATCTTAAAGCGCTGAGAAATAATCAACTCAGCATACAAATTCTTTGATTTTATCATTGCTATTTCAACAAAAATCCTAAATATATTGGCAGTGAACACTACAACATTGAAAGAACATTAAACACACATAATTATACACAATTTTACAAACTAAATTAGTGCATTATTTTTATAAAATACAAGCAATTCCAAAATGTTTTAGGGATTTGAAAATTACAATTTGATGAAAACTATGAAAACACTGTGACAACTAGCCCTTCAATTACTTTTTAAATTTTCAAACCCAAAACAGGGCAGCTTGCAAATATAGAGAAAACTGTCTACATTTAAGGTTTTATAATTTCTACTATCCTTGCCTGATACTTTTTTCTATATTTTGGACTGCATCTGTAGAACCAAGTTTAACAAATTACTCAAAACATGCACCATTAACTGATTACGAGAGGTCATTATGACTAAATCAAAAATCCAAGTACTGATACAGAACAATATGGACAGCATCTATACATTTCACCTCAAGACAAACATTTTTAAACAAATGAATTCTTGAGTAGCAAAAATATCTAACTTTGGCTGTACAGCAAACTGCATGCACAATCTTACCGCTTGCATTTCATTCAGCTCTCTCTGGTATTTAATCATCATTTGTGATAACTTTTCCCGCTCTGATCTCAGCTCCAATTGCAGTTTTCTATTTTCCTTTTCCTTTTTACGAACGTCAGTGTCAGTTCCACGTCTGCCATGGTCCCTCTTCATGTCCTTCCGATTCATAATTTCGGCTAATTTATTGACAGCCTAAAACATGATAATTTTTGTGTGAATTTCCATTGAACAATGCAGTTTCTTCAATAATTAACTATTTTGTTGCACTTGTGGACTCACTCAGTGTACGATGTTTGGAAGAATGTGGAAGAATTTCTCCCCATGGTCTAATTATTGAGTAAAATTCCTAAAATTTAATCAACCGCATAACCTAGATTATTCAACTTTATTTAATTACATTTCTTAGCAGGGCATTTACACATTTCCGAGAAGGAACCATTGTATTGGAACACCACCACCTGCAAGTTCCCCTCCAAATCACACACCATCCTGACTTGGAACTGTATCACTGTTCCTAAGCTGTCGCTGGGTCAAAATCCTGGATCTTGCTCCCTAAGAGCACTGTTGGTGTGCCTACACCACATGGATTGCAATGATTCAAGAAGGCAGCTCACCACTCCCACTATACTTATCTTTAAAATCTTCAATTATGGCCCAAATCAAATATTTATTTAGTTATTTAACGCATTACTACTTATATGGCCGGTACCATGTAGCAAAATAAATTATTTCTAATCTCCAGTCTGAGGCTGGTTTAATTTAACACCCACCCTTGTTCTGTGCTTAATGTTGAAATAATATGCTCGTATCATCTATTTCTCAAAGCATTATTAATGAAAATGAGTTCCACTCCAAAAGCCTCTCCAATGACAAACAATAACATAAGATACCATTATAACATTCCAAAAATTGAAATTATCCATTTTGTTTTTAATAAAAGTTGCACTTTGATCCACTTTACCATGCAATCATTGGCGGTTTGTACACTTAGAATAATTTTACAAGAAAAACTGATTCTCCCAACATTTTCTTTAATATCTGCAATCTTGTCTATTTTGTGCTGTCTTTGAAATTCTTTCCTGTAATCTTCCATTTTCCTGCAAAGTAACACCAATAATGCTAGTAACACCAATAATGCATGTCCAATCAACAAAATGGACCATTGGGGATGCAAATCATAAACTTTCATCTAAGACCAAGTTTAAATGATGAACTACAGAAATATAATTGCAATGCAACTAGTTGGTACTTTATTTTTAAAACTTGTTAACTTTTATCAATTCAAGCTATGACATTTAATTTAACTTTTTTTAGGGTTGGAGGAGTTAAAATTTTAACATGAGTATTAAGTTCCATTGCAAATTTTACAGGACTTTGGGCTGAAAAGTGAATGGGAGCCATAAATAATGAGCTGAACATAGAAAAATCTCCAGCACCAACCCCAAGGAATTAAATGATATAGCTGAAGAAATTGTAGATGCTTTTGTCATTATCTTCCAAAAACTCTCTTGATTCAGAAGCTGTACCCTGGATTGGAAAACTGTCAATGCACCTCAATAATTTAAGAAGGGTAGGAAAGAAATTATAGACCTACCAGTCTAACATCTTTTGTGAGGAAATAACTGAAATCCATTACTGGGGACAAATTGACCGAGAACCTGGCCAAATATGAATTGATCAGCAAGAATTGGCTTGGATTTTGTAGGGCATATCTAATTAACCTAATTGATTTTTTTTTGAGGTAGTCACCACTGCGGTAGATAAAGGAATGCCTGAGGATATTATTTATGAGTTTCCAGAGACCGTTGATGAAGTTCCACACAAGAGACCATTAAGAAAAATGGAAGCACACAGAATTGGAGGCAAACTTTAGAAAAAATTGAGAATTGGTAAGGAGATTTGAGACAGAGTTGAGACAATGGATAAGCCCTCCAACTGGCAGGTTTGACACCCCTGCAGGGATCTCAGTTTTTCATATATTTATTAATGATTCAAATGAAAAAATAGAGAACCATATAACCAAGTTTGCTGATAACACTAAGTTGGATGACACAATAAGTAGCGTAGATGGAAGCAGGAAGTTGCAAAGGAACATTGATAGACAAAGTTAGTGGGCAGGTGAAGTTTGACCAAAGATTTTATCCACTTCAGACACAAGATCAGGATATTTTATAATGGTGAAGATCTAAGAACTGTGGAGAAGCAAATAAATTTTGGGGTTCAAGTACAAAAATCACTAAAATCTTGTGAACAGGTAAAAAAAAAACAAAAAAAGGCTAATGGAATGTTAGCCTTGGATTGGAAAACTGTCAATGCACCTCAATAATTTAAGAAGGGTAGGAAAGAAATTATAGACCTACTAGTCTAACATCTCTTGTGGGGAAGTAACTGAGATCTGTTACTGGGGACAGATTTCCATCTCAAGAGGACTGGAATTTAAAGGGATGGAAATCATACTAAAATTCTATAAAGTTCTGGTCAGGACACGCCTAGAGGACTGCATTCAATTGTGGGCACCACACCTCAGGATGGATTTACAGGCCTTAGAGGGGGTGCAGTGCAGATTCAGCAGAATTCTACCACAGCTAACAGGGCTAAATTATGAGGGCAACTGGCACAGGCCAGGTTTGTGTTCCTTCCAATACAGAAAACATATTGATTGCGCGGGGGGGTGGGGGGGAGGCCAGGATAAAATTGAGGTGCTTTAAGAATATTGTACCCTCTAATTCCTTCATGGTGTTACATGAAGTCTACAGCACAGAAACAAGCCATTTGGCCCAACTGGCCTACAGTAGCATCTATGTTTGCTTCCACATCTCTACTTCTAACTCTATCAGCAAATACATATATTCCTTTCTCCCACACGTGCTAACTTACTCTTAATTGCTCTTACTACTCATATGGAGCAAGGCGTAGGCTTCGCTGCAAGGAGCTCGCTACTCTCAGCGATAGAACTGCCCAAAAAGGGTTCAGAACGTGTTCTCTCCATCTGCCTCTCAACTCAAACAGGGCCAGTTAAATTCATGAGTGTCTATTCTCCACTACAGAGGCAAGAGACCAGTTCTACAAGGAGCTTGACATTGTTATCAGCAGAATCCCTAAGTCAGAACATCTTTGCCTACTAGGAGAATTCAACGCAAGAGTGGGCACGGACCATGAGGAATAGCCCTCCTGCCTCGGATATCATGGCCTGGACAAAGATAAATGAGAACAGAGACTACCTGAGCTTTGATGCTTGCGCCTTCTTTCAGAACAAACTATTTCACACGGTGTCCTGGAGACATCCAACATCAGGGCATTGGCACTGGTTGGATCTGATTATCATCATCATCAGACGTGACTCTCTCAAAAACATTGCCAACACAGGCACCTACACAGCGCTGACTGTGGTACAGATCACTACCTGGTATGCACCAAGAACTGGATGCAACTCTTGAAGATTTTTTTTGTGTTCAAAACAGAAATGTCATTGTTGTATCAATGCCAGCCTTACTGCCTACCCAGATAAAAACCAACAGTTCCTTAACTTGACCAAGTGAAACACTACCTTCAATTGTACTCCTGGGAGAATACTATCACAATTGAAGTTCTAGACACCATACAAAGCCTGCCCGTCATGGCTGAGCTAGGTATTGAATCCACAGTGGAGGAACTTGGTAAAGCTATTGACTCACTTGCCGTGGAAAAGCTCCAGGTCTGATGACATAGAGCCTGAACTCATCGAGTCTGGGAAACCAGCACTCCTGCAGTATCTGCATGAACTTCTGTGTCTCCGATGGAGGGAGGGGGCAGCACCCCAGGATATGCATGATGCAAAGATTGTGAGCCTCCACAAGAACAAGGGCAGCGATAGCAACAACCAGCAAGGCATCTCCCTACCGAGTAGCATGGGAAAAGTATTTGCCTGTTGTTACCCTTGTCAGACCGCAGATCCTGGCAGAATGCATCTACCTCAAATCCCAGTGTGGTTTCAGAACTGGAAGATCTATAATTGACACGGTCTTCTTAGTCCACCAGTTATAAGAGAAATGCCGTGAAGATTGGAGGCCACTCCATATTGTCTTCATCGATCTCACCAAAGCTCTCGACCATGTGAGCAGAGGCGGTTTATTTAAGCTGCTGGAGAAAATTGGCTGCCTGCTAAGCTGCTCAATGTGATCTCCTCTTTCCGTGACAACATGATGTGCAAGGTCAGCTATCATGGGGCAATATCAGAACCCTTTGTAATCTGTAGTGGGGTCAAAAAGGGTTGTATTTCGGCACCAACACTCTTTGGCATATTGTTCTTTTCACTGCTGTCATATGCCTTTAGATCATCCACAGAGGGTGTTTACTAATATAGCAGAACTAATGGAAAGCTGCTTAGTCTTGTTTATCTGAGTCCAAGACAGAAGTGTGCCAAGTCCTCATTAGATATTTGCTCTACGCTGATAATGCCACACTAACGTTCAATAGAGGAACAATTTCAGCTACAAATGGACAGGCTATCTCACATCTGTAAAGAGCTTGGTCTGACCATCAGCCTCAGGAAGACAAATGTCTTGGTCCAGGATGTTGCCATACTGCCAACCAACAGCATTGACAAGGTGATGCTGGACGTTGTTGACAGCTTCACATGTTTAGGCTCCACAATCACTAATAATCTGTCATTTGATGCTGAAATCAATAAATGCAACGCAAACAAAAACAGAAAATGTTGGAAAAAAACCAGCAGGTCTAACAACATCTGTGGAGAGAAAAACCGAGTTAACGTTTCGAGTCCATATGACTCTTCTTCAGAGCTTCCAGCATTTTCTGTTTTCATGTCAGATTTCCAGCCTCCACAGTATTTTGCTTTCATCTGAATGCATTGCAAAAATTGCTGCTGTTATGTCCAAGCTGAGTTAGAGTGTGTGGAAAGTTTTGGAGGTGTATTGATGTCAAATATTAAATTACAATTTCATGTGCTGGACTCACATATGGAACTTTTTAAAAACCTAGACAGTGACTTAAGACAGCTACCAGGGGCCGCCTGATATATCCATAACTGCAAGTTGGTCAACTTTCTGGAATTTTCCAACGTGGATTCCAAAGAGGCAGCTCTCCTGTGGAATTTCACACCTGCTGATGTCAAGGATTACTTGAAAAATGGACTGAAACTTGAAATTATTTGCATCACTATATAGCTACATCTCATTTTATCAAGACAGGGGTGGAGAGTCTACAGAAGCAACGGCCACCTTGGAGGTGGACCCTGGTTCTGTTGAAGAGTCATACGAACTCAAAACATTAACTGTATTCCTTTCCGCAGATGCTGTCAGACCTGCTGAGTTTTTCCAGGTACTTTTATTTTTGGTTTTGTTGTGGAGGTGTTACTACTTCCTTCCTAGATCATTACATGGAAGAATGGGTCATTCAGAAGCGATGTCTTAGACATTTAAAAAAAAATCACCTCAGCTGTAACACAAAGGCCAAGGTCTGTCTAGGCACAAGATAATCAATTACCTTTTGTGGAATACCCAAACAGCAAGCAGAGAGGTCATGTGATCCAATCCACCTTTTTGAAATTTCTTTTATTACAAAACCCTGCTTACTCTGGAGCAAAGAAGGAACATCTAAAAGCAGCAAAAAAGCTGCGTGTCTCTTCTCTCTCAACTAAATTGAATCCTGTCTGCTTATATCATACTGTAAACAGCAGACAGAAATTCTATGGAAGACTTCAAATCCCAAAGCAGCATTTCCAGGAGAAAACCAAGGATTACAGCTTTAACAGCTGCCTTAGCCACAAATAACAATACAAAGGGCCCAGAGAAAACAGAGGCCAGGGAATCGTGCACCTTCTCAGCACATTGTCTTCATCTGCAGCAAATGTGGCAGAAACTGTCATTCCAACAAGCATGGGGTTCCTTAGCCATAACAGGTGATGCTCAACTGAGTTGCCCACCACAGCGCAACCCATCATCTTCAGAGATGGAAGTTGCCTAAAAAAAAACTCATGGTAGCACATACCACATTCTTTGCCCTCTGAAATAGCTTTGCAAGTTACTTTGTTGTATCAAACCATGACCCAATGCTTGATTAAGAATGGACAGCCCAGCATCAAATTAGACACTGGATGCCACAAAGGCATATGCAGCCCAGTCAATTCAGCAAAACTCTCCTTATTAACATCTAGGGACCAGTGACAAAATTGGGAGAGCTGGCCACAGACAGGTCAACCAACAGCCCCAAATGGTCATGCTCATAGAATTATGCCTTTCCACCAATGTCCCACTGGCAGTACAGTGGTATACAATCAGGATATAGCTGCCCTGGGAATCCTCAACATTGACTCTAGACAGCGCAAAGTTTCATGATGTCAGGTCAAACATGGGTAAGGTAACCTCCTGCTGATTAACACCTACTGCCCTCCTTCAGCAGATGAATCAGTGCTCCTCCACGTTGAACTTCACTACTCGGAAGAAGCACTGAGAGTAGCAAGGGCACAGAATGTACTCTGGGTGGAGGACTTCAATGTCCATCACCAAGAGTGGATTGGTAGCACCACTCCTGACTAAGCCCTGAAGGGCACAGCTGTCAACAAGGACTGTGACAGGTAGTGGGAGAACCAATACGGGGAAAAATCTACCTGTCTACAGCTTCATCTGTATGAGAGAATTGGTAAGAGAGACCACTGGCCTGTTCCTCATCCTATGAAAGAAGACTGGTCTAAGATAGCTTGATTCCATAATATAATTAGCAAGTGCATAAGATGTGGCTTTGCTCCTAAAACACACCACAAGACAAACGCTGATCTCAGTTGTTCCATAGATGCAGGTTACTTTTTCCAATGAAAAACTATGAGGATCAAAGTATTCAAACAAAAGCAAATGAGAATGCTCCCTGCGCAGTTCCTAGTGGCTGGTTCAAGAGTGCCATGCAGAGTTCATTAAGAATAAAAAAAATGAAGCTGAAGGTTGCAGTGCTTTTGACAGAGGTCATATTACGAGAGAAAACCTAGGAAAATGTACAGAAGCCATACCAGTATACTATAGCAATAGGGCCAGATTAAGCATGCCTATGAATAGTGCTGAAAGCCATGCAATGGTACTGCCAGAAAATGCCAGTGTCTGGGTAAAAATGGCATTTGAACAACTTTAAACAGGAGATACAGTGACATGCTGAGATCTGTGTTAACAATTAAAATCTGATTCTATCGTGCTTACCTGTGTTTTGAGCGTCCTCTCATTCAGCAGCTGCTTGTCAAATTGAAATTTTATATTAGCTAAATTTGCATCCTCTTCTTTCAGTTTCTGAATCTCTGAAACAAAACACAAAACCATTTGAGATTTTAGATTGATGAGTTTTGCAGCAGACCTTCATCGATTTATTTGGTACAAAATAGCAAGCTAAATCAGGACAGTTGATGGATCAGTTGTTGCGTAGACAAACAAGATATGAGACTTTAATTTGGCAGGAGGATTTCAAAATGACTTCTGTAGAACAGATTCTACACATCTCATCAAATATTTTGATATAAAAATGGTTTGCAGCAACATGAAATATATGCATTGCAACTTGAGAAATAAAATACTTCAAATTGAGATGGTATACTTCAACTGCACCTCTTTACAAATGTTTTCCATGCAGCTACAAGGAGCTATAAACAACATATATTTATGTAGCACCTTTAACATAATTAAAACGTCCCCAAGGCATCTCACACTAGCTTTATCAAACAAAATTTGATACCAAGCAACACCAACCCAGCAGTTGACAAAAATGTGATCAGAGGGGTAGGATTTAAGAAGTGTCTGAAAGCAGGAAGAGAGATTTAAGGAGGGAATTCCAGAGCTTTGGTAGCTGAAGGTATAGATGCAAATGATGGAGCATTTAAAATTGGAATTACTCAAGAGGCCAGAATTGGAGCAGTGCAGATATATCAGATTTGTAGGAGGAGATTACAGAGACGGAGAAGGGTGAGGTCACCCAAGAATTTGAAAATAAGGATAAGAATTTTAAAATTGAGGTGTTGCTTAACCAGGAGACAATATAGGTCAGCAAGCACAGGGCTATGGGTGAACAGGACTTGGTGCAAGTTAGGACATGAACAGCAGAGTTTTGGATGGCCTCAAGTTTAGAGGGTAGAACCTGGGAGGTTGGACAGGAGCCTGTTGGAATCATCTAATCAAGGCATGAGTGAGTGTTTCAGCAGCAGGTGAGCTGAAGCAGGGACAGGGTCAAGGGCAGGTGACATTACAGAGATGAAGATAAGTGGTCATAGTAATTGCACAGGTATAATAATTGCACATGGTGATGTATGACACCAAGGTTGCAAAAAGTCTAGTTCAACCTCAGACAGTTACCTGGTAAAGTGATGGAATTGATGGTTCAGAACAGAATTTGTGGAAACAGTTAAAGACAAGGCTGCTTCCTAACGCTTACTTGAAAGAAATGACTGTTCATCTAGTACTGGATGTCGGACAAGCAGACAGATGTCTAATTTAAAGACACTGATGGAGTTCAGAGGGGTGGTAGAGATATAAAGCTGGTGCCCTCAGCATATAGACAGAAATAGACGCTGCCATTTTGAATGATATTGCCAAGGGCATGTAGCTGGGAAATAGGAGGGGGCCAAGGATAGATCGTTGGCGGACACCAGAGCTTGTGGATAAAAATGCCATTGCAAACGAGCCTTAGGCTACAACTATACAGATAAGAATTGAACAGGACGAGTGCAGTCGAACTCTGCTGGACAACGGTGCAGAGGTGTGGATTTAAGGAGTTTGATTTAGATTATAAGTAGCTGAGTTCATTATAATTGCAATCTTTACTCTTAAACATAACATGCTATTTAAAGTAGTGTGTTGTTATTAGGATTAATGTTCTTTGAGATTGGTGCAGTAAAATTCATTTGTTTTAAACTGTGAACATTGTGGCTTCATTCTTTTAGTAAATACTTGGGGTTTTGGATTCAAAAAAAGTAAACATGTGACTGGTGTCTACCAAGATCATAACAGTGTGTATTTCAAGACACTATCAGAATCAAGCCCAGCTAGGGCTGCATAAAAATTTTGCTACACTGTTTAGAAAATGGATTAACTTTCTGACATCGAGAACCATTACTGCCTCTCAATGAAACTGCCTCTTTTGTTCATATAAGTGACTACATTTCAAAAAGTAAATGGTTGGTTGTAAGGTACTTTAGGATGTTGGTTTTTTTTTATTCGTTCATCAGATGCTGGCTAGGCCAGCATTTATTGCCCATTCCTAATTGCCCTTGTTCAGAGGTCAGTTAAGAGTCAACCACATTGCTTTGAGTCTTGAGTCACATGTAGGCCAGACCAGGTAAAGATGGCAAATTTCCTTCCCTTAAGGACATTAGTGAACCAGATGGGTTTTAATGGTAATCAGCAATGGTTTTGTGATCATCATCAGACTTTTAATTCCAGAGTTTTATTGAATTCAAATTTCCTCAACTGCTGTGGTAGAATTCGAACTCGGATCTCCAGAGCATTACCCTGGGTCTCTGGAATTCTACTCCAGTGACAAATACCACTTTGCCACTGCTAGACAATTATAAGTCAATGTCAAATTGAACAGTTCACCGAAAACTGGGTTGAGAGTGTACAAAGGAACTGACACATCTATGTCTGATTTTGGAATTTAGTTTGTACTCACGGTCCTGAAGATCCTTCATTTTATTGTTCAGTTCCTCCTTCTCACTTGCAAGATTTGCTACATCAGCAGTCAGCATTCTATTCGTCTCCTCCAGCTAAATAGCAAATTAAAACATTTAAATTAAAACTATCGAAATAATACAAAAATGCATAATTTTCTTAAACTAGGCATATCATGGTTGTTGTATAATAGTTCCAATGTGCACATGCTAGCAGTTTCAGATTTATCAGACTTGTGCACAATGAAATTTTGCTTCATCAAATGGAAGAAAATCTTGTTGCAGGCTCCTTGAAGCCTCTCCAAAGAAAACAATTGTGATGCAACTTTTCTTTAAATACTAATCGGTGTTACATTTCTGACGTTGAGAAATTTTTCTCGTATTTTGAAATAAAATGGTACCGCATTATTTTCTAGCGAAAGCCAGAGTTCTTCCCAATTCTGCAGAGTGGCTAGAATTTTGGATTGTGGCTAGAATTTTGGATCGTGGCTATATTGAGAGTCACTTTGCTCTTTATTCACCCAGACTTTCAGTACAGTGTGATAAGTAATATTAAAAGCAAAATAATTGTAAGATCTGTACCCTTACAATCTGTACCCTCGGTGCTCTAAAACTTCAGCAAATATTATTTCCCTTACCAAACTACCTGTTCAGGTTTTCACTTCCATTCAGAGCCACTTCAATTCCACAAAATATATGTGGAAACTAGTGTGTCCATCTAATCAAAATTCTGATTTATGTGTGATTACAGCAAAGGAGTATTCTTAAACCCCAAAGATTGTGGGTTTGTGTCAGATGGGAAGGTAAAATGTAGAAATTTTCAAACACAAACCCAAGCCACCTTGAATCCACCTACTTCCAGTTCTAACTGAGGCAAGATGGGTTGGGGTTGCAATGGTGTGAAAAGGGGTGACAGCAAGCAACATGCTCCCAGGAGGTGGGTCACTCAATCCAATATTTTCATGAGGCTTTGGGGCTGGGTTTCCCAGACTTTTGGAAACCTGGCAGGAGAAGGGATGGGCAGATGAGGAATAAGAATGGCTGTGTGGAACAGGTAACTGCTTTTACAGCACTGCTTGTGGGTCAGAAGGAGCAGGAATGTTCCCACCCTTGCCCACCAAGCCATCTTGATAAGCCCCCCTAGTGACAGGGATCCACACTCCTCAAACATGTCCTTCCAAAACTCCAAAGTTCTCTTGATATCCACCAAGGCATAGCATTTACTTCAGGGACTGCAACCTCCTTAATACTGCGCCCCACTTCCAACTTCTATAGCCCATCCCGTGCACTCCTGCAATTTTCTCCCAAAGAGGCACCTTCTTTCATCTCTTCTCCTCCACTGATCTCTTCAAACCCCATCAATACCTCCTCTGCCCAACAACTAGGCTCCACTCAACCTCTAGTCTCTCAGGGCACCACATCTCTCGGACTAGTCGGTTGTGGCAAGGATACTATTCCCAAAATTCTTGTAAGTAGGGCCAAAATACCTTATGACTACTTTATGGTACCTATCAATTACAAGTACAAGATGCACCCAATTTTTGAATACATATAAAGGACTGAGCAGGTGCGCTGCACAAAAAACACATTTCAGGACCGCCATTTGTGAATAATGGAAAAACTTTTCCCCCCATTGGGGGGGGGTTGTGCGGGATGGGCACGAACCCGATCGGCACCCCCGATTGGGGCCGCGCCGTGATTTTACGTGGGCAGGCCAATTAAAGCCCGCCCAACGTGAGACTCGCCCGGAAGCGCTGAATGCTACGTGAGTGGGGGGGCGGGGCAGGATTCCCTGAGTCGGGGCATGCATGCGAAAGAGTGCAGAAATCTCCTTGAGGCATAGAGGTGCCTCAGGGAGAACAGTTTGATATTTAAAAACTGAAATAAAGTAATTAAAAACTTTTAAAACATGCCCCCACATGTGACAGTGTCACATGAGCTGGTACATGTCAAAGAATTATTTTAAAAATTTTTATTGAATTTTAAAACACTTCATGAAACCTCATTCCACCCATGGTTGAGGTTTCATGAAAAATACGAAGGCCGCCTGGGCTCTTCACCTGCTTGCCAACCTTAAGGTTTGAAAGGCAGCTCATTTAATTGCTTAAATTAGTTTTTAACAGGCTTTAATAGGCCTTTGACAGTTTGGCGGGCACGCAGCCAACTCGGCTGTGCGCCCGCCGAACTGGAAATCTAAATGACGTGCAGTGACGTCGGGATGCCCACCTGATGTCACCACGCGTCATTTTATGCACCGGTAAGTGGGCTCCACCTCTGCTTGCCGACCGGAAAATTCAGCCCATGTTTCAATTCTCCTGTTCACAACTTTTGACTATTTTGCATGATAAGAATTAAACTAGTAAAGCTTTACTCACAGATGCAATTGTCGCATCCTTTTCAGCCAGCTCCTGCTTGTGCCTTGCCATCATCTCTTTGATTTCTAGTTCCTTCATAATCTTTTCTTTCTCCAGGTCAGAATACTGTTCCTCTGCAATTGAGCGTGCAAGCTGTTCTGAGTCTGCCTTTGTTAGTGTAATCTCAAGTTGTGCTGCCAAAGAATCTCTGCAGATAATGAAAAACAGTTTAATCAGCACATTTCTTTCTGAGTGTGATGCACACACAAAGCTACAACACATCACAATTAGACATTCATTCTTAGAACTCAGAACATGAATTCAGTAAACAAGATTGGTCAGTATTGACTATATAATGACTAGGCTTCCACTTCTATAGATGAACAATCCTCCTTTCTCAAGATATAAATTCAGTTCATATTGAATACATTTTATTTCCTGGATCATTCTACCCAACTGTGTGATACATATATAATAAATACATTACCTGGAAATTCAGTGCTTTACGTTTTGAATTCTTTCTATTGAAGATTGAGAAATACAAAAACACTAAAAGTTCAATGAAGGTACACTTTGGATTATGTTTCAAACATAAGACAAGATTGTTCTAAGGTTATCAGTGAACTGAATTCCCACCTTTCATCCTGCAGCTCCTGCATTTTTTGCTGCAAATCTTTACAAAGTTTGCTTTTCTCCTCACACTCTTCCTTCAGCTCCCTTACTTGAGTCTTGTACAAAGTCTGTAGAATTTAAAAGCAGAAAATAACATAAGACACGAACTATAATTATATCGTTGCTGGGTCAAAAACCAGGGACTCCATTCCTAACAGCGTTGTGGGTATACCTATATCACTTGAACTTCAGTGGTTCAAGGAGGCAACTCACCACCACCTTTACAAGGACAATTAGGAACAGGCAACAAATACTGTGGCTTTGTCCATGAAAGAATACAAAGAATAATTTACAAGTAAAAGTAAACCAGTATTTTACATTCTTAAATAACTGCATATCTGTTGTTACACAAGAAAAGTACTACAAAGGTTTAATTTGATCTACATGCTTACTAGAATTCGGCTTGAACCATCATCTAATTCTTCATTTATAATTTGTCTCTTCCCTTTCTAGCATAGCATTATTTCAAACTTTGAGACTTTGACAAACAAAATCCCCCACCTCTAATTCTGGTATTTTTCTTTGAATTAGATACAACTGGAATTTAGAAGCCCATTCTCTTCTGATATTTGTTTCCTCTTTCATTGGTCCAGAATTTCTGTAGAGTTGCAATCAAATTTGGATTGCCAATCTGCTCCTTATTACTTACCTTAGTCTGGAACTGCATATTTCTCGCCCTGACTTCCAACTTGTAGATTTGTGCAGAGTTTCTTTCAAGTTAATACTATCTGAAACTGCCGCATTTAGCCATGGATGATGCATCCTTCTCGGTGTCTTTCTTTCTCACTGGAATAAATCTTTGCTGAGTATAATTGAATATATCCTTAAAAGTCTGCCACTGCATCTCTATTGTTCTACCTTTCCACCTAGTTTCCCAGTTCACTTGAGCTAGCTCTGTTTTCATACCCTTACAATTGCATTTATTCAGGTTTAAAACACATGTTTTAGGTCTACACTTCTCCCCTTTAAACTGAAGGTGAAATTCTAGCATGTTATGATTGCTGTCACCTACAGGGTCCTTTGCCATGAGGTTATTGATTAATCCTGTCTCATTACCAGGTCTAGAATAGCCTGCTCTTTGGGTTGGCTCTAAAACATATTGCTCTAGGAAATTGTCCTGTATACACTCCATACATTTTCCAGGCTACCTTTGCCAATCTCATTCATCCAATCTACACGTAGATTAAAATCACCCATAATTATTGTTTCCTTACAAGCCCCATTTATTTATTGCTGTATACTCTGTCCTACAGTGTAACTACTGTTAGGGGGCCTATAAGCCACTCCCACAAATGACCTCTTACCGTGCCTTTTTCTTAACTCTAACCAAACTGATTTTACATCTTGCTCTTTTGAGCTAAGGTAGGAGTGGAGAAGCCTCAGCCCTTGCAATTGTCCAATAGGTCTGAGGTTCTTGTAGCATGTGGGGATGAAAGTGGGGGCTGCAGGGTGGATGAACTTACTGATCATGGCACCGTTGTACAGGAAAGCATTCAAGTGGAAGGAGTTAACAGAAATGTAGTGGTAGTAGGGGACATTATAGTCAGGGGATTGACAGTTCTATGCAGAGTATGGCAGGGAGAGACAGGGTACAAACTTGGTGCACCAGCACATAAGGCCAGAGATTGCAAAGATGGTAAAAAAGAGAGTTAAAGACCCTGTGGCTGAATGTGTGCAGCATCTGTAACAAAATGGATTATTTTTTAGCAGAGATAGAAATAAACATGCATGACCTGGTAGCCATCACAGAGACATGGTTGCAGGGTGACCAGGAATACTGAAGGGTAATTGAAATTTAGAAAAGATAGGAAGCTAGGAAAAAGTGGTGGGGCAGCTGTCAATCAGGGGTGTCATTAGCACATAGTGAGAGATGACCTTAGCTCAAAAACGCAAGTTTTTAAGCCACGCATTCATCTCTCCAATCTTATTTACCCTACACCAATTTGCACATGGCTCAGGTAGTAATACAGAGATTATTACCTTTGAGGTTCTACTTTTTAATTTTTCCCCTAGTTGCTCAGAATACCCAAGGAGAGTCTCTTTCCTAGTCCAACATCATTGGTACCAACATGGACCACAACAACTGGATCCGCCTCCTCCTCCTGCAAGTTCCTCTCCAACACTGAGCAGATGTCCTGAACCCTGGCACCTGGCAGGCAACACAGCCTTCTGGACTCTCGCTCTCAGCTGCATAGAACTGTGTCAATTCCCCTGACTATACTGCCCCTCTGCTACCACTACATTCTTATTAATTCCCTCCCCTTAAATGGCTTCCTGTACCACATTGCCGTGATCAGTTAGCTCATCCACCCTGCACCCCAACTTTCGTCCCCACAAGCTGTAAGAACCTCAAACCTATTGGACAATTGCAAGGGCTGAGGCTCCTCCACTCCCATCTTCTCATTCCCCTTACCCGCCTTACTCTCACTCACATCCTCCTGTCCATGACCACTGACCAAATCAGAAGACCCCATCCTGAAGGGTGCGACCGCCTCCTGGAACAAAGTATCCAGGTAACTTTCCCCCTCCCTGATGCATTGCAGTGTCTGCAGCTTGGCCTCCAGCTCAATGACCGAGCCAAAGCTACTCCAGCCGCAGACACTTACTGCGGATATCTTTGCCTTGAATCACACTGGTATCCAGGACTCCCACATACTGCAGTCGCAACACATCACCCATCCTGCCATCTGTATTATGTGCTAATTAATTATTATTTTCTTAGTTCATTTATAATTAATAAACCCTACTACACCCAATGAACTTTGCTATTGCTAGATAAATGATAAAATACTCACCACTTACCTGTTTCCCTCCTCCCTCACTGCACTGAATTCCTTCACTTACCAAATTTCCAAGCTCATGCTCTGATTAGCTGCACTTCTTTATCGTTTATTATATAAATTTGAAGTTGTTCAAGGGGAGGGTATAGTTTAACTTCAAAATTTGCTTACAATTTCAAAACATTTAGGAATAAGATAAATTCAAAAATTCATTTTCATTCTTTATCTAATTGGTCATGCATATTTTCAGGCACAAAATGGTGTCACAGTAATAATTGTATAGTCACATACACACACCACTGAAATTGCGCTATAGCTTTAATTTGGTTGCTTATTTACTCATTTCCAATTTAATTTGTATCCAAACTTTTAGGGCAGAATTTTACGAGTTGACAAGCGGGGGTGGGGCCCACTTACCCGCGTGTAAAATGACGCGCAGTGATGTCGAGGGAAATTCCCGACGTCACCGCGCCCGATTTAAATTTTCAGGAAGGCGGGAGTGCAGCAAAATCAGCTACGGGCCCGCTGACCTGTCAATGGCCAATTGAGGCCATTGACAGGGTCAATTAAGTAACTAAAGGACCTGCCCATCCAACAGGCCAGGAGCCCCAGTGGAAAGTAGAAAAAACATGAAACTTCATCCACGGGTGGGATGAGGTTTCATGTAGGCTTTATAAAATTTTAATCAAGTGGTTGTAAAAATTATGGACATGTCACATGAGGAGACATGTAAGAGAAATTTTTTTTTTCTATTTTTAATATTTTTGAAAGTAGAGGTGATCTCCCTGAGGCAGCCCTTAGCGTCAGGGAGATGAATGTGCTTTTTCGTGCGCATGCACGAAAAAGCGCACTCTCAATTTTGGGATCCCCCCCCCAACCCCCACATAGCGCTACCCAGTGGACATCATGCCAGGCGGGCCTTAATTGACCCGCCCACGTAAAATGGCATTGCGCCTCCAATCAGGGGTGCCGATCAGAAGTGTGCCCCGCCCATCAACTTCCCCCCCAAGACGGGAAGAAAATTCAGCCCTTAAATCTTTCTGCTCGGACAACGGACACAGCTGTTCTTCTTTTGTTAGGCCAATTGCAAAAATAGTGGTATCTTCATCTGTACCTTTGCATTTATTATTTATACTTTTAAAAGTGGACACTGTAAATCATCCAATATTTAATTGTATCAAGCTTTCCTCACTGTGAACTCAAAAGTGGAGAACATACTGAAAAATACTGTTCTGCCTCCAGCTGGTCCTGAAGCTCTTTCATCTGACCATCAGCATCCTGGCGCTCTCTGCAGTAATGGACAAAATTCAAAAAGAGAAATATTATTTTACAAATTGAAGAATTACAAAACTCTAATTATATCATACTTGTAAACTTTAGAGGCAATTTAAAAAACACACTGTAGCTTAAGTTACAAAATAATCCATTAATTTTCTTTGCTTTCTGGAGCATAGGCCTTGATTCTTTTTTTAAAAGCCAAGTACACTTTTAGTGCATTAACACTGTAAAGAACGTTTTTTCCAGCAGGCAACCAACTGAGTTTCCCCCCGCACTTCCCTAAAAAAATGCCCCCTTCTTTTCCTGCCAGAAAATAAAAATAGAAAATGTAGGTTCAATCATTGTACAATGTGTTCATGAGGTATTTGCAGGAGATTAAACATATGAGAGTCAGCATCTCAATTAAAGTTTGGCAACCAGGCATTTAATTTTGACATTGATGCACAGCATTTACGTAAACACCAAAGCTTTAAAGGTTTTCACCAACATGTAATTGTGATCAGAATGTATGCTCACTGGAAGGATGAAGGTAGTATATTTAGAGTACAGGCCTGCTTTCCACTCAGAGTAAGTTTTATTTTTAAACAGAAAACTAGAGCCTCCCAGGTAGAAAATATTTACAACTCAGCTGTAAAAGAAATATAAATTGTGCAAAACAGGGTTAGCTACAAGGGTAATTAAGGGATAGGATGGACAGGACCTCTGTTGGTGGAGTTAAACTTTTAAGCAAACAATATTATCCATAGTGGGTAAACTAATATCCTTCCCCATTTGTTTAATCTCTGCATATATTAGACGTAATTATGGCATTAATGCTACATTGACCTTCTGGTTTTCAAGTTTCATTTCCTCATGTCCAGATTCAAGTATTCAAAAGTTGTCAAATTAGCTCCAAGCAAATACATGTCAGAATTAGATCTTTCACAAGGTCTAATTAACTCGACTAAGCAAGGCAACAATTATCAAGGATCTATAAATGATTCAAGCTCAAGCAGTTGACCTGACTGCTCTGCAAACTGAAATGGAACAAAAATTTGAATGTGCAGCATCAATTAAGTTTGTACAAGAATGACAAAGGTGCAACTGCAAAAAGTAGCACAAGGTGGAAAAATTGAAATTTGGAGTCTATATAAGCAATTTTATGAAGAAAAGTAGAAGAGAGAAACTGTTAATTGAAGAATGATTTAGTACAAAAGAAAAAAAATCCTTTTGTCTTTTGGTGTTTAGATTTTTTAAGCACTCTCACGGTTGTTTCCTAACTCTGTGTACCTTCAAGAATGTCAACCCTCCCCTTGAGAACACGATTAACCCAGATATTGCAACTGGCTAAACCAAGAATCCCGGTTAACTCACTATCATAAAAAAAACCCATCAGGTTTACTAATGTACTTTAGGAAAGCATATCTGCCATCCTTATTTGGTCTAGCCTACATGCAATTCCAGAGACACTTCATACTTCTCAGTTAAGTCACTGGAAGCAGAAAAGATCTTAATTGAAGTTGAAAATATGATCCAATTTGATTATACTAATGATGAACAAATGAATAATCTAAAATTATCATATAGTTAATACAGTTAGAGTGCATCTCCCACAACAGACAAAATAAAAAGTACAACTCTAAAAACTAATTAAATTGGCTCACTGATGCAAATTGGCAAGAGACTGAAACAAAATTAGCTAAAGGCAGATGCCCAAAAGTAGAGTTATTTAATTGGGGGAGCTGATGAATGTAAATCCAACAATGTCACTTAATTGAAAATTTCTTTCAGTAGCATCCAAATAGTATGTTCTAAATAAATGGATGGTAAAGAATTAAAAGTTCAGTGATTGAGAAAATAACTCACATTCAAGTTCCGAATTGTTTACACACAATTGCTTCATTGGTTCCAAACTAACTGTTCATAAAGAACCCCAAAAGATGACAGGAAATAAGTCAGAACACAACACTTTTAGTGTGATTTAAACAAATACTTGAGTGGATTGAAGGAATATATTTTTAAGGAAACAAAATGTGCACTTAGAAAATTTGACAAAATTCCTATGAAGCATTTTGGTTTAAGAGTAAACAAGTCAGTTTCATAGCTTCTATATGGTCATACTTCCTACTCTGTCATTTCAAGAATGAAGTAATTGCACTGCTTACTGACAACTTTGGTAGAATATTATGAGTCACCAAAAAAATGGACAACTTTTCAAAAAAAAAAAGCTGCAAGTAGCCTGTCTGTATTGCATTTGTATCACCACTCAGATGAGCTAAGCAAACAACATTCTAGCCTATCTAGCCCATTTTTCTAGCAGTGCAGGCAAAAGTGACAGATTCAATTAGTGCACTCATCATCACAAATCCAGAGGTTAAAGGACAGACTGGTAATGTCTAATATTAGCCAGTGACAGGATAGAACTGATAATGCCTTACAGATGTAGTTTGTTGATTTGCATCGTACGTAGTAGCGGCATTTGACAGTTACTGTTGTGCAACTCAAACCTGATAAATTGGGAGCTTTAAAGCTTGATACAATGCTGGCTTTCCTATCACAAGTATTTGCTATTTACACGGAATATGTAGAGAGAAAAAATTATAAAGTTGAAGGTAAAACATACTTTCGTAGCTCTCCTATCTGCTTTTCCAGGCTCAGTTTAGTCTCCACCAAGTGATTTATCTCTTGTTTCAGCTGTTTCTCTGACATTTTCAGTGAATTGACCTGTTGTGTCTGCATCTTCAAGTCATTCTGAGTTAAACTACGTTTTTGCGTCTCCTGTTCTATCTTCAATGTTAAGTTTTTAACCTGCAAAAGAAAATGTTGTCATACATTTAATATTGCACTTGTACAATCTACATGAGTGCAAAGCAATAATTTATGATTTCCACTCCTTTCAAAACATGCTGTGGATGAATTAGTTGGTGTTCAGCAGAATCGCACCAGTTACTTATATGGCAGAATCAAAGCAGACAGAGCATAGTGGTAAGGTTACTGGATGAATAATCCAAAGGTCCACGCTAATGGTCTGGTGACATGGGTTCAAATCACAACACAGAAGAAATTAAATTTAATTACGCAATATTGAATTAAAAACTAGTTCATGACCCTGAAACTAACCGTAATAAAAAAAACCATCAGGTTCACTAATGTCCTTTAGGAACGCAAATCTACCATCCTTATTAGGTCAGAATTGTAGGTATACCTACACCACATGGACTGCAGCAGTTCTAGAAGGTGCTCACCACCACCTTCTCAAGGGCAATTAAGGATGAGCAACAAATTCTGGCCTTGCCAGGGATGCTCAAATATCAGAAAATAACAAAAGAAAATTAAAAAATAAATAAAAGTTCTCAAAATATTTACACAAAATTGATCATAAAGTGAGCAACTCTGTGCACACTGTGATTCCGGTAGAGATGTATAGTTTCAGTTAAACAAATCAAATCATTTCCATTGTTAAGTACCTTTGCATAGTGACACGTACCTCCTCAGTTAATTTCTCCTTTTGCCTAAGCAATTCTTCTATTTTTTGCTGTGCTTGTTTATTATCACAATCCAACATTGAACGCTGCTTTTCAGCTTCCAGTAGACGGTTTTCAACTTTTTGCTTTGAACTTCTCTCTTCCTGCAGCTTCTTCTCCATCTCTGTTAGAAAAGCAATGTCAAAGTCATTATAACAAGTTAAACCCATGCAGTGGTAGGGCACAGGCTCTGACAAAAAAAAAAATACCCTGTACAAAAAAAGTTCCAAGTTTTCAGCAAGGCTGTCCTCTCATGGTGCAGGATGGGCAGCATCACATATAATTTAAAATCATAATATTAAAAAAAACACAGTAACAGCTTCTACAAGTATACAAAAAGGAACAGAGTTGCTAAAGTAAGCATGGATCCATTAGAGGATGTGACTGGAGAATTAATAAAGGAAAATAAGGAAATTGCAGAGACTTTGAACAAGTATTTTGTATCTATCTTCACAGTAGAAGACACAAAAGCATCCCAAGAATCGTCGAAAATCAAGAGGCAAAAGGGAGGGAGGAACTTAAAGCATCACGATCACTGGGGAAAAAGTGCTGGGAAAATTAATGGAACAAATGGCTGACAAGCTCGCTGGACCTGAAGGCTTGCATCCTAAGGTCTCAAAAGAAGCGGCAGCAGAGATAGTGGATGCATTGGTGGTAATCCTCCAAAATGCCCTAAATTCTGAAAAACTGCATGTAGATTGAAAAACTATAAATGTAATACCTCAATTCAAGGAGGGAGACAAAAAGCGGGAAACTATAGACCAGTTAGTCTAACATCCGTCATTGGGTAAATAGTGGAATCCATTATTAAGGAATCAGCAGGAAATTTAGAAAACACTTGGAAAATCATAATACAATCAGGCAGAGCCTGAAAGGGGAATTGTGTTTGACAAATTTATTAGAATTCTTTGAGGATATAACAAGTAGGGTGGATAAAGGGGAACCAGTAGATGTAGTGCATTTGGATTTCTAAATGGAATTGGATAAGGTGCCGTAAAAAAAGATTAGCATACGAAAATTTATGGTGTGATTGGGGTGTTGGTGATATTAACATAGTTAAGAGGGTTGACTAACAGGAAAGAGAGAGTCGGGATTATTTGGTCACTTTCAGGTTGGCAAACAGCAACTATAGGAGTGCCATAGGGATTAGTGCTGGGGCCTCAACTATTTACAATCTATATTAATATCCTGGATGAAAGGACTGACTGTATTGTAGCCAAGTTTGCTTGCGACACAAATAGATAGGAAAGCAAATTGTGAGGAGGGTACAAAAAGTCTCCAAAGGGATATAGATTGGTTAAGTGGTGGGAAAAATTTAGCAGGTGGAGTATAATGTGGGAAAATGTGAGATTGTCCTCTTTGGCAGGTAGAAAAGAAAAGCAGAATATTATTTAAATGGAGAGAATCCACAGAACTCTATGTTAGAGGGATCTGGATGTCCTTGTAAATAAATTGCAAAAAGTGAGCATGCAGGAACAGCCAGTAATTAGGAAGGCAAATGGAATGTTGGTACTTATTGCAAGGGGAAGGAGTATAAAAGTAGGTAAGTCTTGCTACAATTGTATAGGGCATTGGCAAGACCGCACCTAGAGTAGTGTGCAGTTTTGGTCACCTTACTTGAGGGACATACTTGCATTGGAAGCAGTTCAGAGAAGGCTCACTGGGCTGATTCCTGGGATGAAGGGATTGTCTTAAGAGGGAAAGTTGAGCAGGTTAGGCCTCGACTCACTGAAGTTGAGAAGAATGAGAGGTGATTTTATTGCAACATAAGATTCTGAGGGGGGTTAACAGGGTTAATGCTGAGAGGATATTTCCCCTCATGAAGGGGATTTGATCTAGGGGAGCAGAGTCTGAAAGTCATGAGTCTCCCACTTAAGACTTCGATAAGGAGAAATTTCTTCTGAGGGTTGTTATTCTTTGGAATTCTCTTCCACAGAGAGCAGTGGAAGCTGGGTCAATGGATATATTCAAGGTGGAGCTGGGCAGATTTTTGATTAACAGGGGAGTCAAGGTTTATGTGGGGCAGGCAGGAAAGTGGAGTTAAGACCACAATCCGATCAGCCATGATCTTACTGAATGCCAGAGCAGACTCATGGGGCCAAATGGCCTACTCTTGATCTTATTTCTTATGATTTTCAAAGCAAAGAGGAAAGCGATCAAGTCAACTTACACTGGCTGGCTTAAGAATAAAATTGGTGAAAAAAGTGAGAACAGAATTTCTGGTTTCCTTCTGAGTGGGAGCTGGTGTGTGACATGTGCCTTGAAGGACATAAAGAAGAAAAAAATCTCTTGCAAGATGTATATGAGGCCAAAGTACAAATGGAATGTTGCAATTACTATAACAAAAGCTTTTCAACTATTTTTGAAAAATCATGACATTACATTTTGTTGCTACAGTCACTGAAAACTTTCAAGCTTGCATAAAAAGTTTAAAAGAGAATCAAATCACATAATTCATATCGTATTAAAATAGTGCAATAATCTTGTGAATCTATAGATTCCATTTTTGTTTTGTGCCAAAGGTTGCCTACTATGGTATAATCTTCCTCATTATTCCTGTAAATTCAAATTCTGATCTGCAACAATATTTCCTGTTGTCTGGCTTAGGGAGGAATGAGGCAGAAGTGCAGGGTGGAGAGGGTGTGCTCGGGAAAGGTAATGTGAAAAATTTAGCATAACATACACCATTGTCATCAGTGATTTCCCCCATTCTGACATTAGTCAATCCTTGCCCTGGATTTATCTTTACTCACTCAGTTGGGAACAGAACATGAAGACCTCCAAAAACATAGCAAGAACACAAAACCAGAAATAGATCGCTTCAAGACAGAAAGGGATGCAGACAAAGACATAGCAAAGCATGCTAGAAACCAGGGAAGGCCACCCTGAACATGAGCAAGTCTGAAGGATCAAGGCATAATCAAAAGACTTATTTTGACTTTTCCAGTCATGGTGATAATGCTTGCAAAGGATGTACATCCATCCAAGAATTTTAACTTAGCTTGATGAAGTCTTACAAAATAATGCAATAGGAGCATAGGATTTAGGAGCAGCAGGCTAGTTGGCCCTTCGAATCTGCTACACCTTTCATTAAGATCTTAGCTGATTGGCTGTGGTCTCAACTCCACTTTCCTGTCTGCCCCCCGTAATCCCCGACTCCCTTGCCTTTCAAAAATCTCTCTAACTCAGCCTTGAATAAATTCAATGCCCAGCCTCCACTGCTTTCTGGGGAAGAGAATTTCACATACTAATGACACTCAGAAGAAATTTTCCCTCATCTCAGTCTTACAAGGGAGACTTCTTATTCTTAAACAGTGTCCCCTAGTTCTAGTCTCTCCCACAAGTGGAGACATCCACCCAGTATCAAATCCCCTCAGGATCTTATACGTTCCAGTAAGATCAACTTTCATTCGTCTAAACTTCAACGATAAGATGATGCACTCCAATTTTCAGTTTGCTTGTCTTCGAGTAGCTGGCTTACCTTATTTGTTTCTTTGAGATGAGCAAAATGCCTAATTGAGCAAAAATTGCCCTATATAGAAACAATAGCAATTATCATGTGTAGACCATCAGTTTGGACTTTCAATTGGGCAATACTAAGACAATTCATTCACCATTTTGTCCAGCAATAGTCTAATTATCATTGAGATTTGAGGTCCTGTGGTGCAGAGGTAGCGTCCCTTCCTCTAGGCCAGAAGCTCCAGGTTCAAATCCTACTTCAGGGCTTGGTGGCCACAGAAGGTACGTTCATAACATGAACAAACAGATTGATTATCAGCCTGTAAATCCTTCCAGTATGTCTGATGGCAGGCAGTAAGAGTGGGAGAGTTTGCTGATCAGCCATGCTGCAGAAGGCAACAGCAAACCACTGCAAAAATTTGCCAACCAAAATCATGGACTGATCCGATGGAAGTCCATGGTCCTCGATGCCCTCTTAGGGTATGGTTGCTGAAGGAGGAGGTGGTGGTAGCCACCATGTCCTGCTGCAGCAATTTAAATGCCCAGTCTACCTTTGCCCACATTGTGGGAAGAGTAAAAATGGGGAAAAAAAATCATATTTGCCACCAGTAATATTTAACCATAGATACCCTATTTTGGAGGTGAAAAGGGAGGAATCCTTCACGACTGATGGGTGCCACAGATTCAGATGAGCAGCTCAGCATGGATAGGTGGATGAGGTGGTCACCAACATAAATGTAGAATACATGATTCAATGGAACTGGCTGCACTGTGCCAAAGTTTAATAACTTATCAAGCTGAAGGAAAGTAGGATAATCCACCATAATCTTATATTAATGCTGTGTTACTGAGCATGCTTGGCAAAATGAGTTAGGTCCACCTCACACCTAACTCAGTGTCTACAATGAATGCTTATTATACAGCAAGGTATAATTCACAGAAACAAATCTCCCTTGTAGTGCGTGACTTTTCTTGCATCTTAAATCTGTTTCTGTGAAATAAATTTTCCATATAATGTAGCTGCACAATGTAAACACACCAGGAAAGATTTCATTTACTTCAATCCTCAAAGGCACTAGTTTAGGTACATCCACCCTAGGAAACGGCAGTGTCATAGTAGAGGAGAATGGGTGAGATATGGCAGGACCAAACGACAACAGCGTGTGCCATCTGTCCATTGACCACCACACAGTCCTTATGGAGACAAAGTCCCGTCTTCACATTGAGGATACCCACCATTGTGTTCTGTGGAACTACCACTGTGGTAAATGAGATAGATTTTGAACAGATCTTGCAACTCAAGACTGGGCAACCATGAGATGCTGCAGGCCATCAGCATCAGGACTGGAGTCAGCCACAATCTGTGACCTCATGGCCCGGCATATCCCCCATTCTACCATTACCACCAAGCCAGGGGATCAACCCTGGTTCAATGAAGAGTGCAAGGGGGCTTGTCAGAAGCAGCACCAGGAATACCTAAAAATGAGATGTCAACCTGGTGAAGCAACATCACAGGGCTACTTCAGTGCCAAACAGCACAAGCAGCAAATGACAGACAGAGCCAAGCATTCCCACAACCAATGACTGAAGTCTAAGCTCTGCAGTCCTGCCACATCCAGTCGCGAATGGTGGTGGACAATTAAACAACTCACTGGAGGAGGCGGCTACACAAATATGCCCATTCTCAATGATGGGGGAGCCCAGCACATCAATACAAAGGATAAGGCTGAGACATCTGTAACAATCTTCAGCCAGAAGCACCGAGTGGATGATCCATCTCAGCCTCCTCCGGAAGACTCCAGCATCACAGATGCCAGTCTTCATCCAATTCAATTCATTCCATGTGATATCAAGGAGCGGCTGAAGGCACTGATACTGCAAAGGCTAGGTGCCCTAACAATATTCCGCCAATAGTACTGAAAGACTTATGCTCTAGAACTTGCTGGGCACCTAGCCAAGCTGTTCAAGTACAGCTACAGCACTGGCATCTGCCCAGCAATGTGGAAAATTGCCCACAAAAAGCAGGATAAATCCAACCCGGCCAATTACCACCCCATCAGTCTACTCTTGATTATCAGTAAAGTAATGGAAGGAGTCAACAACGGTGCTATCAAGTGCTTAACAATAACATGCTCACTGAAGCTCAGATAGGGTTCCGCCAGGGTACCTCAGCTCTTGGACTCATTACAGCCTTGGTTCAAACATGTACAAAAGAGCTGAACTCCAGAGGTGAGAGTGACTGCCCTTGACATCAAGGCAGCATTTGACTGAGTGTGGCATCAAGGAGCCCTAGCAAAACTGGAGTCAATGAGAATCAGGGGGAAAACACTTGGCTGGTTGGAGTCATATCTAGCACAAAGGAAGATGGTCCTGGTTGTTGGAGGTCAATCATCCCAGCTCCAGGGCACCACTGCAGCAGTACCTCAGGGTAGTGTCCTGGACCCAACCAGCTTCAGCTGCTTCATCAATAACCTTCCTTCCATCACGAGGTCTTTAGTGGGGATGTTCGCTGATGAATGCACAATGTTCAGCACCATTCGTGACCCCTCAGATGCTGAAACAGTCCATGTCCAAATGCAGCAAGACCTGGACAATATCCAGGCTTGGGCTGACAAGTGGCAAGTTGCATTCACGCCACACACGTGCCAGGCAATAACTATTCCCAAAAAGAGAGAATCTAACCTTCACCCGTCAACATTCAATGGCATTACCGTGGTTGACAACCCCACTATCAACACCCTGGGGGTCAGCATTGACCAGAAACTGAACTGGATTAGCCATATGAATACAGTAGCTACAAGAGCAGGTCAGAGGCTAGGAATCTTGTGACAAGTAACTCATCTCCTGACTCCCCAAATCCTGTCCACCAGCTACAAGGCACAAATCAAGGGTATGATGGAATGGATTTGCTTGGATGAGTGCAGCATCAACAACAGTCAAGAAGCTGACACTATCCATTTCAAAGTAGCCTGCTTGATTGGCACCCCATTCACAAACATTAACTCCCCCTCCACCACCGATACAATGGCAGCAGTGCGTACCATCTACAGGATGCACTGCAGGAACTCACCGAGGCTACTTAGACAGCACCTTCCAAACCCATGACCATTACCATGTAGAAGGACAAAGGCAGCAGACACATGGGAACACCACCACATGGATGTTCTCCTCCAAGCCACACACCATCCTGACTTAGAAACATGTCGCTGTTCCTTCACTGTGGTTGAGTCATAATCCTTGAACTCCCTCCCTAACAGCACTGTGGGTGTAACTACACCACATGGACCGCAGTGGTTCAAGAAGGCAGCTCACCACCACCTCCTCCATGGCAATTAGGAATGGGCAACAAATGCTAGCTTAGCTAGCGACATCCGCATCCCATGAATAAATAAAAGTTACACGGGAGGATTAATCAGAAAATGAGAAGGAGGTGGTCATCTGCTTTTGTTCTCCTGCTATTTACTTTTTCATGTTCACCAAGTCATCAGCTAAGGCCCAATACCACCACATTCATTCTACTGGAAGCTACAGGGCATATCTGAAAGGTTCTCACAAGGATGCTAGTTTTACAAAAATGTTTCCCTTCTGTTTCTCTAACTTTAGCAAAGGAAGCAAAAGTAGGACTCAGACACATTGAGCAAGGCCATACCTCAAACTAGATGCATCACTTATCTAATCCTCTAAGACAGCTGCTCAAAAATATCTATTCTAGGGGAACTGCTGTTTTGAGGTAGAGAAGTGTGCCAGCTGAGAAATAGTACACCCAAGCCTTTGCATTCATTTTGGCATGAAGGCTCAGTCATTTGTATGCTACTAGATCCTAAAAAATCGAACTTAAAATTAAAGGCATCCATAGATTACTAAAGAAAATTCAAGTCTCAAACCTGAGCAATCTTCCAAAAGTTAGGGTCAATTGTATTGTCTCAAGTTCAAATCACTCTCCTTAGCAATTTTAAAACTAACCTTTCATGGCTTCTGATTTTGCTTCTTCTATAGACTCATAGATCTTATTTTTGTCTGCTAGCCGTGCCTTGGTAGCTTTGTGCTCTGCTTCTTCCTGTTCAAGTCGCTGCTGTAATACTTTCTGCTTGTACGTCATGTCTATTTCCATATTATTCTTCTCCTACAAATAAATTCAAGAAGTATGGGGTGATGTTTAAAGCAAACTCATGAAAAAGGTACAAATACATACTATTCTTAGCAAAATACTTCACAGGTAGCACATCTCAGGTATAGAATTTGGTATAGTAATTTTACTTAATAAGGAAAAAATGCCCCTGAGAAAGAGCATAACGTATGGGATTAAGTCAATTTATTCTGAAAGAAAAACTGTCTCACCTTTTCCAGATCAGTTAGTTTATCTTGCAGCTGTCTTTTCTCCATTTCAGTTTTGGCCAGTGAGCTCTTATTGTTTTGCAGTTCATCTCCAAGTGATAAAATCCGACCTGTAAATAACTTTGATTAGTAAAAGCTCAAAAATTATCAAAATATTGATACTTCAGCAAAATCAAAAATCTGCTCCATGGGAACAATAATTTCTTCTAAACTATATTCTCATTTCAGATGTGTTTATTCTGTACCCTTGCTTATATCTGCAGTATCAATGTCCGCTCAACATTTTAAAGATCTGCATTGTGTCTTCTCAGCATCCACCCACAACTTACACCATTTGTGCGATTTTGGATCTCTTGATTCGATGTCTGTGGTTTTGGGCTTGCTACCGTACTGTAATTTAAGGGACATTCCCCTATTTTAATTTGAAACCACAGTACAAAATTTTATAATTAAAGGTCCTTGTCAAAGACACATGAACCTCTCAACTGGGATCTGAACTAGACGTTCAAGTACAACTCTAAGACTTGAGCAAATCATTTAAGTAACATCAAGTGTAGTATTAAGGGAATGTTAGACTGTCAGAGGTTCTGCCCGGTTTGCTACTTCTAGGGTTTCAGGTGGATGGTAAAGATTCAGTGACATTTTTGAAGAGCAGAGAGTTGTCCTAGTCAACAAAATTACCTCACCCAACACCACCAACAACTTATTTGTTGTTTATAGCAGCCTGCTACACAGATTGATAATAATAACAATATAAGAAATAAGGGCCATATGGTCGCGTTCTGCTCTTTGAGCCTGCTGCACAATTCCATTAACATGACTGATCACGGGCTTCAACTCCATGCCCACTCTCTATATCCCTCGATTCTGAGGCACCAAAAATCTGTCTATCTCAGCCTTAAGCATATTTAATGATGGCTTATCCACAAACCTCTGGGGTAGAGAATTCCAAAGATTCACAACCCTTGAAGTTTTTTTTTCTTTATTCGTTCATAGGGTGTGGGCATTGCTGGCTATGCCAGCATTTATTACCCATCCCTAACTGCCCTTGTTCAGAGGGCACATTGCTGTGGGTCCGGAGTCACATGTAGGCCAGACCAGGTAAGAACATTTGCGAGCCAGATGGATTTTTACAACAATCGACAATGGCTTCATGGTCCAGATTTTTAAAAATATATATTGAATTCAAATTTCACCATCTAGCATGGTGGGATTCGAACCCGGATCCCCAGAGCATTACCCTGAGTCTCTCGAATGCCAGTCCAGTGACAATACCACTATACCACCACCTCCTTATTCTCAAACTTATCCTCAATTCAGTCCTAAACAATCAGGTCCTTATCATCAAACTATGCCCCCTTGTTCCAGATTCCCCAACCAGTGAAATGACCACTCAGTATGTGTCAAACGCTTGCGTAATCCTGAATGGTAAGTAATTAAGAAAGCAAATGGCATGTTGGCTGTTGTTGCAAGGGGCTTGGAGTACAAGAATAAAGAACTCCAGAGAATATAGACCTCAATTTACTCAGCCTTGTATCATAGGTCAATCCTCTCATCCCAGGGACTAATCTAGCAAACTTTCACTGTACTGTCTCCAATTCAAGTCTCTCTTTATTTAAACATGGGGAACAACACTGCACACAATATTAAAGTTGACTAAAGCCCTGTACAATGGAAGCAACACTTCTTTATTCTTGTACTCCAAACCCTTTGCAACAACAGCCAACAATTAGTGATAGTTTCATGGTCACCATTAGTGAGACTCACTTTACATTCCAGACTTATTAATTTTAAATTCCACCAGTTGTCATGATGGGACATGAATCCATTTTTACAGCATTAGCCTCTGCGTCTGGATTACTAGCCCATTGACATGACCGCTGTGTCACCATCTCCCCACCCCCATGACTAAGGTCAGGCTAACCAGCTGTAGCACCCTGTTTTCTCTCTTTCCTTTCTTGAATAGCAGTGTTACATTTGCTAATTTCCAATCTGCTGGGACCATTCCAGAATCTGGAATTTCAGAAAATTGTAGTCAGCACATCCATCATTTCTACAGCTCTTTTTAAACCCCAGGGTGAAGGCAATCAGGTCTTTGGGATTTGTTGGATTTTACTTCCTTGTGTTTCTCCAGTACTTCTTCTCTTCTGATATTAATTCCCTTAACCTCCTCCCTCTTGTTAGCCCCTAGGTTACCCTCTATTTCTGGTATGTAACTTGTGCCTTCTATGGCAAGGACACAAAAAATTTGTTCAATGTCTCTGCCATTTCCTCATTCCCAATTTCTCCTGTCTCTGCTTTCGGGGTACCAACATATGCTTTATCTACTCTTATTTTTATATACCTGTAAAAGCTCTTACAATTTGTTTTTATATTCCTGGCTAGTTTATTTTCAATCAATCAAACTTGTCCCTTATAATTTTTGTTGGCTCTTCACTAGTTTCCAAAACATTCCTAATCCTCAACTTACTTTACTCTTTGCAACATTATAAGCCTCTTCTTTCAATCTAATACTATCTTTAACCTCCTTAATAAACCACAGATAGATATTTCTCAGAGTTTTTGTTTTTCAATGGAACGTATTTTTGTTGAACATTTTGATTTCTTTAAATGTTGCCTATTGTTTATTTACTGCCATACCTTTTAGTCTATTTACCTAATTAACCTTAGCCAGCTCTCCCCCATACCTATGTAATTTGCTTTAAGTTTATAATTCTCATTTGCGATTAAAGAATGTTGTTTTCAAACAATATGGAATTCAACTGTATTATGATCACTATTTCCCAGTGGATAATTACTAATCAACCCTGCCTCAATGCACATTACTAGATCCAAAATAGTTTTATCCCTGTTTGGTTCCACAACATATTGCTCCAGGAAACTGTCACAAAAGCATCCTGATCACCTTTGCCAATTTGATTGATCCATATGAAAATTAAAGTATCCCACAACTATTATATTGCCTTTGTTATATTTGGAAAAATGAATTCATTGGTTGTGAAGCACTTTAAGACAACCAGAGAATGTGAATGTGCCAAAAAACAGCAACTTCCTTCTTTGTTCTTCTTTCTGCCTAGTCTTTTATTTTATAGCTCAAACATGAATTCCAATGTTTCTACTATCAAACTGTTTGTCTAACATCCAGCCTTGTATGAGCTGCAATTTCCTCCACTTAAATATAATGCTCAAGCCACAATTTCACTACCCTTGCCACAGATTCCATCCCCATACTGTTCAAAATCTCAACATTCTCCTCAAGACTAAGGTAGATTTCTGACCCCATATCCTTTCCATTACAAAGATTACCTACATCCAATATCTGTAAGGCCTGCCTCCACCCTTGCCTCAGTACATACCATAAAATTCTCAACCATTCTCTTGTCACCTTCATATTTGACTATATCAATGCTCTCCTGACTAGCCTACCATCCTCCACAAGCTTCAGCTCATTGAAAACTCTTCTATCTGTATCCCATCATGCATTCAGTCCCATTTAGACATCACTGCTGTCCTTGCTTACCTAAATTGGCATCTGATTCATCAATGGCTTTAATTTAAAATGCTCAACCTCAAGATTAAATCCTTTCACACCCTCACCCCTCACATGACTAGGTGTCAGGTGTAAAAAATGCCCATAAGAGGCTTGATCCAACATTAAGGCAAATAGGGTTATCTACCAACCATCATGTTCCATCATGGTTTGAGGTGTAAAGTGATATGAACTATGAATTTCTGAAGAGTTTTATGTTTAAGGGACACCGATTATAACTTCAATCTCAAGAACTGAGAGAAATTTAATTTATTTGAATAAAAATAGTCAGAATAATTTCATCCACTCTCTTGACTTCACAGGAAGAATGGATATTAGCGAATGGTCTCAGAAGTCTGTTAGGGCCTGTGGAATAGTTGCCCCACCCCATCCCTCCACCCCAGGAGACAGGTTTGAGACATCTGGTGCTTGGGGAAGAAAAAGACATTCTTTATTGGATGTCTTAAAATAGTTCAAAACATATGGACTATTGGAAGCTTTCCAAAACTTTCATAGTGTCGTGATTCTAGCTACAAGCATGATGACATATCTGTCGCCACATGTGATTCAAACCCCTAAAAGCAATTTCAAGTTTCAGCCACATTAAGAAAATTAACAGTCATACCTGTCTCAGTTATCTATGAGGTAAAAGATTAAATTGATCGCAGTTATTTAAGAATTAGTTAATAATTGAAGCTAGCCTTTAGACTATTCATCATACCTTGTAAATCACTGATAATCTCAGAACCATGGGTGCGATCTCTTCGTTCAGCTTCTAGTGCTGACTGTAAACTTATGTAGTCCTTTTCAAGTTTGAGCTTGGCATTATCCAATGCAGCATTTTTGTCTTGCAGCTCCCTGTTGTTAGTCTCTAGCTGCCCTAATTGCTTTGATAATTCTGTTTGGTTCTTTCGTAGTCTCGCTGCTGTCTCAGATTCAGTCCTCAGCAAGGCGTTAGCTTCATCCAACTAGTTTTTAAGAAGATAACAAATATATAGCAAATGATCAAATATAGCCTTAATACCCATTTCACACCACACTACCTTGGCCCGAGGAGGGGGGATGGAAGTGTACCTTGCTTACAAACATTTGTCATAGTATAAAATCTGGCTATACATATTTAACATACATAGCAAATACATACATTTATAAAGGCCAAACTCAAGAATTGGACACAAGGCTTAATTGCACAGTATTGTTTAATAAAGGAAGACACTAGAGGGTGTTCTGCAATGAATTTTCTCATCTTCAAGGGTGTGGGGGATTAGTATGGTTGATGAGTGACATTAGATAGGTTCTGATGAAGAGTCATACGGACTCGAAACGTTAACTCTGTCTTCCTGTCCACAGATGCTGTCAGACCTGCTGAGTTTTTGCAGCTATTTTTGTTTTTGTTTGACATGAGATAGAACTAGCTTTTAGACACTGGTCTGCCAGTGCTGCATATCAAAATTTTCTGAATATCATAAATAAAAGCTGCAACACGAGTGTTCGAACACTATAAAATGGGTGTTCAAGTTCAAATAATCTGCTAGAATTCAATGCATATGCGAAAATGATCACTTGGACCAAGTGCCTGAGGGATATCAGCCCGTGGAACTGCACTTTAGCAACGAGTCAACCTCAGAATAGAGGACATGAGAACATTTTCAACTCCAAATTATACCACATCTTGCAAGTTGAATACTAAATATGAGATAACTTGAGAGGCCAAGCTTAAAATAAACTAACATAATTGAACAATCTTGATCCTAAAAATCGAGATTCAAATTTTCCCTGTGCCATAAACTTCGAGCCTTTTATTTTCAGTGTTTTTAACAAGATGACAACTAATTGCTAACATGTTTATTTTGTTGGTTATGTAAAGCTTCAAAGCTGGCATATATATTTATTTTTATGAATCAAGATAATGTTTGAAATTGAAATTTTAGTTAGTCAGCACAGTCCACACTATGATTTTTTTTTAAATAAATGAGGAAATTGTCAAGTAGGTAGAAACTTATTCTGAAGGACCTCGGTGTTCATAAAAATGAAAGTTATACATATTCAACAGGCCTTACTGCATGCAAGCAACGGCTGCTTCATTATCTGAGAAAATGCAAATGAAGCTGACCTGATTATGGAAGGAAGATCATTGATGAAAAATTGAAGATAGTTGTGCCTAGGATACTGCCTTCAGGAACTCATGTAGGAAGCACCGAGATGATTGGACTCAGACAACTATAAGCATCTTCCTTTGTGCCTGGTATGACTCCAGCCATTGAAGAACTTTCTCTCTGATCTCTGTAGACTTCAGTTTTACAAGGTACCTCTGGTACCGTACTCAGTTAAAAATCTCAATTTCAAGGGCATTCAATCTTACCTCACCTATGAAATTCATCTCATGTTTAGAATAAGGCTGTGATGAGTAAGGTCCGCAACCCAAACTGAGCATTGGTGAGCATATTATTAGTGAGGAACTGCTGCTTGAAAGGGTGATGGGGCAGTAATTGGCCAGGTTTAATTTGTCCTGTTTTTTCTGGACAGAGCAAATCTAGGCATTTTTCCAAACTGTCAAGTAGGTATCTGTGCTGGAATAGTTTAGCCAGGAGCGTGGCTAGTTTTGGCATACAGGTTTTCTTCACTATAGTCACGATGTTGTAGCCCACAGCCTTTGCTGTGCCTAGTGCACTGAACCATTTCTTAATGTCATGTGCGGTGAATTGCATTGGCCCGAAGAGGCTAATAAAGATCAGCCACTCAGCACTCCTGCCTGATTATTGCAAATGCTTCTATGTTGTCTTTGGTACATGCATTGAAGATGTTCATGAAGCCTCCTCTTTCTGTTAGTTGCTTATTTGACCACCACTATTCATTGCAAGACCGCAGAGCTTTGACCTATTCAGTTAAGCTAAACAGATTAGTAGCTATATTTTAGCCCAGCAAAGTAATAAATCCATAAAACTCAATTTTTGTTAAAATGAAGCAGAGTTGTTTTTTGCTTCAAGATCAGTAGATTTTGTTATAATTCATTAAAAGCTCCATAGCGGACAAAAATGGAAAATGTCTAGCTGCTATTTCTTGATGTTCATAAATCTAAGTCCAAAAAAAGTCAAACAATGCTTTTGCAGACAGCTATCACAAATACGGTCAGTCATTTTATAAGTACCCAGTTCCATTGTCTCAAATTAATTTCACAAAATTACTTGCAAAAAAATGTTGTACAACGAACCTGTCTCTGTAATTGAGCCATTTTTTCATTTGAGATTTGAGAATTCTGATTCCTTTTCTTCAGATCTTCAAGTTGATCCTTTAGACTATTAACTGTGAAACACAACTTTGTTATGAGTAACTAATAAAATTACATATTCCAGGCAGGCTATATATCTGAAAAGTAAATGATGGACACTCAGATATTCTGCTCTTCTATACAACACCAGCATATAATTTTGGAATATACTTTAATTTAAAACATTAAAATAGAAAGAGGGCTCTGTTTCAACAGAAATTTCAGCAATTCAAGTTGTTTCACAAACTATTCTGTGTGATCTTGCATTCAAGAGTAGTGTATGATCACTCCTGAGATGGTAGACTGTTATTGGATAGCTCAGAATTTGAGAATGTTTACCCCGTGCCTGCACACCAAATTAACAAACTTCATTTGGAGCCAAAGTTTAAGCAAATAAGCTTCAGGAAAGGAATCTGAACATTAATTCTTGCTCTTCAACTGGCCAACAATTTAGTAATTTTCATTGAGAAATGTACAGATGAGGTCAATTCAAATCAGGATTTTCTGCACATTCCATTATATTTCAGTAGCTGAGTATTCCATGGGGGATGGGTATTAGAATTGGAAAGCAAACAAGGTACTCTGTTGGACAGTGTCCTAAAATCTCTCTCTTCTGCGATATGGTAGTGTGCACCTTGGCCATGGCAAACAGTGTGCACACATTTATAGTGATACTAAAATATGTTTATTAAGATTGTTGAAAGTTGTTCGAAAGTAATGCTCATGTTCATAAAATGTTTCTGTCAACAACACTGGTAGCGTGGCATGGCAATCAAAAAAGCCACCTGTGTATGCCTATTGGTGAATGCAATCCCAAGGAACATGAAAATGAAGAGCCTAGTGTCCTGTAGAGCATAAAACTACCGGCAAGTGCTTAATTGAAGACAGACTCTTGCTTTCTTAGTAAGAAGGTTGTGGGTTCAAGCATCATTTACAGGTATTTGAGCACAGTCTAAACTGACATTTCAGTTGAGTGCCTAGGGAAGACTGCACTGTCAAAGGTGTTGTGTTTTGAGGGAGACATTAAACTGAGGGCCCATCTGCTTTCTAGGGTGGACATTAAAGATCTTGTGATGCGATTCGAGGATGAGCGAGGGACAGCGGATCACGAGCAGGTCATTCATTCATTCCCTTGAACCTGTTCCGCCATTCAGTTAGATAAGGCTGATCGGTGCCTCCAATTACCCACCTTTGTTCCATATTCCTTAATACCCTTACTTATCAAAATTCTAGCAATTTCAGTCTTGAAAATTTCAACTGATCTGACATTCATTGTGTTTTTGGGCAGCTAGTTCCAGACTTTCACTACTACCCTTTGTATGAAAAATTCCTTCCAAATTTCACTCCTAAATAGCCTAGTTCTAATTGTAAGGTTGTGTCCTCTTGTTTCAGATTCCTCCACCAGAGGAAGCAGTTTCTCTGTATCTACTCTATTGATTTTTTTCCATTTTAAACAATGATTAGATCACTCCTTAAACTTCTAAACATCAAGGGGACACAAGCAAAGTTTATGCAACCTGTCCTCCTAATTTAACCCTTTAAGCCCAAGTACCATTCAGATGAAAATGCACTGTACCTTTTCCAATATACCTTTCCTGAACAGAGGCCCGAACAATCCCCATCCACCACTACTCTCCTCCGTCTGGCTGAACTTGTTCTCACACTGAACAATTTCTCCTTCAACTCCTCTCACTTCCTCCAAATAAAAGGTGTGGCTATGGGTACCCGCATGGGCCCCAGCTATGCCTGTCTCTTTATGGGGTATGTGGAACATTCCTTGTTGCAGTCCTACTCCGGCCCCCTCCCACAACTCTTTCTCCGGTACATCGATGATTACTTCGGTGCCGCTTCATGCTCTCGTCGGGACTTGGAAATATTTATTAATTTTGCTTCCAATCTCCACCCCTCCATCATTTTCACGTGGTCCATCTCTGACACTTCCCTTCCCTTCCTTGACCTCTCTGTCTCAATCTCTGGTGATAGACTGTCCACCAATATCCATTACAAACCCACCGACTCCCACAGCTATCTCGACTACAGCTCCTCACACCCCGCTTCCTGTAAGGACTCCATCCCATTCTCTCAGTTCCTTCGCCTCCGTCGCATCTGTTCCGATGATGCTACATTCAAAAACAGTTCCTCTGACATGTCCTCCTTCTTCCTTAACCGAGGTTTTCCACCCACGGTCGTTGACAGGGCCCTCAACCGTGTCCGGCCCATCTCCCGCACATCCGCCCTCACGCCTTCTCCTCTCTCCCAGAAACATGATAGGGTCCCCCTTGTCCTCACTTATCACCCCACCAGCCTCCGCATTCAAAGGATCATCCTCTGCCATTTCCGCCAACTCCAGCATGATGCCACCACCAAACACATCTTCCCTTCACCCCCCTTATCGGCATTCCGTAGGGATCGCTCCCTCCGGGACACCCTGGTCCACTCCTCCATCACCCCCTACTCCTCAACCCCCTCCTATGGCACCACCCCATGCCCACGCAAAAGATGCAACACCTGCCCCTTCACTTCCTCTCTCCTCACCGTCCAAGGACCCAAACACTCCTTTCAAGTGAAGCAGCATTTCACTTGCATTTCCCCCAACTTAGTCTACTGCATTCGTTGCTCCCAATGTGGTCTCCTCTACATTGGAGAGACCAAACGTAAACTGGGCGACCGCTTTACAGAACACCTGCGGTCTGTCCGCAAGAATGACCCAAACCTCCCTGTCGCTTGCCATTTTAACACTCCACCCTGCTCTCTTGCCCACATGTCTGTCCTTGGCTTGCTGCATTGTTCCAGTGAAGCCCAACGTAAACTGGAGGAACAACACCTCATCTTCCGACTAGGGACTTTACAGCCTTCCGGACTGAATATTGAATTCAACAACTTTAGGTCGTGAGCTCCCTCCCCCATCCCCACCCCCTTTCTGTTTTCCCCCTCCCCCTTTTTTTCCAATAAATTATAAAGATTTTCCTTTTCCCACCTATTTCCATTATATAAAAAAAAACCTCCACCAGAGCTATACCTTGAGTGCCCTACCATCCATTCTTAATTAGCACATTCGTTTAGATAATATCACCAACTTTAACTTTAACACCTATGTGTTCTATTGTACTATTGTCGTTGACATCTTTTGATGATCTGCTTCTATCACTGCTTGTTTGTCCCTACAACAACACCACCCCCACCCCCCCACCTCTCTCTCTCTATCTCTCCGCCCCCCACACCCACACCTTAAACCAGCTTATATTTCAACTCTTTCTTGGACTCGAACTCAAGTTCTGTCGAAGGGTCATGAGGACTCGAAACGTCAACTCTTTTCTTCTCCGCCGATGCTGCCAGACCTGCTGAGTTTTTCCAGGTAATTCTGTTTTTGTTTTGGATTTCCAGCATCCGCAGTTTTTTTTTGTTTTTACCTTTCCTGAGGTTCACTGCCCAATACCAGAATGTTATTCTCCAGATCAAGGCTCTGTACAACTTGAGCATCATCTTGTCACCGCTGGGTTCTTTTTCTTTCAAGATATTCAATTAGCAACCTAAAAAATGCAGAACTGGGGGAGGCTATTTGGCCAAATTGTGTATACCGGTGATTACTTTTGATTACTTTTCAGACCTCTATAGTAGCTTTTAATGATTTGCATACATGGACACACAAATTCTGCTGCACCTCCACAGCTCCTAGATAGTTACTATTAGGAAAATATTCCAATTTGTCTTTTGGGGATCCAAAGTGAATAACCTCAGATTACTCCAACAATGAACTTCAATGCCATAATTTTGGCTATGTCCTTTGCAACTTCCTCTTCCCATCTCCTCAGCTTGTTGTGCCCCCTTGGCGTAATTTCAAATTTGGATAGCCAACTTTGTTTCTTCATCCAAATCATCAATTTATATGATGAAAAGTTGAGGCCCCCAGTATCGATCCAAACACATCTCCTTACGTCTTGGCCAATATTTATTCCTCAGCCAATAACACTAAAATAGGTTATCTATTCATCTATTTCATTACTGTTTGGTGGATCCTGCATGAGTGTAAGTTGGCTGCTGTGTTTACCTACAGTACGCCTGCTGCTATACTTCAGAAGTAATCAGTTGGCTGTGAGTTGCTTTGAGATGTCTTGAGCACATGAAAGGTGCTTTATAGATACAAGGTATTTCTTTCTTGGAAGTATGAAGCTGAGTGGCAGAGGTGTTGTTGTTCCCTAGTTGTAGGTGACAACGTAAAGGCAGCAATGTTTTCTTCTGAGGTCGTGGTAATCCTTATTGTTATATTGTTACCACAATAATGTGAAGTAGACAATTCCAGAAGTTTGATGACAGTGATGAAGAAATGGTAGCATAGACCAAAGTCAGAATAGTGAGAGACTTGCAAGGGAACTTTTGGAGAATGGCATCCTGATTATTTTGCTGTTTTTGGTGAAGTGGTCACAGAAACCAATGGCGGGATGAACTCAAGTGGACTGCTCATTCTGAATGGTATGAAGAATCTTGAGCTAATTTGTGTCAGGCACATCCACAAAAATGATGAGCATTCCATCACAATCTTGACTTGAGCCTCATAGTTGGTGGGGAACCTAAAACGTTTCAGGAGGTAATTAATTTGGCAGACAACCAGCCTCTATAATGCTCTTGTAGCCATGATGTTGATGTGGCCAGTCTAGTTCAGCTTCTGGTAGGCGGTGTTGAGGGTGGGTGAAGCTCTGTAATCATGCTGCCATTGAAGATTTATGGGACAGGTAGTTTTTGGAGATGGGCAATACCCAGCACGAATCATACATGCCACTTGTTAGCCCAAGCCTGGCTATTGCTCAGAACCTTCTGTAAGTTCGAATAGATTGCTTCATTATTAGAGGTTGGACTTTCAAGATGGAATTGTGAGTAAAAAGTCTTTCATGTGGCATTACAATGGCAGGAGGGTAGCTGAAGACGATTGGGTCAAGAGCTATTCCCTTAACTCCTGCAGCAATACCCTAGATTTGTAATCTTTCCCTCAGCAATGATTTTAGATTACACTCAAGGACTTAAAAGTAATGGTCTGGAATGTAATCACCCAGTTTGCATTTGGCCTCCCCAATGTAGAGGAGACTGCTTGTGAACAACAAATACATTAGAATAAATTGAAAGCAGAACAAAGAAATTGTTGTTCCACCTGCTCAAGGAACAGCACTTGTCTTTCAATTAGGCACTTTCTGGCCTACTGGGTTCAACATTAAGTTCAATGATTTCTGATCATAGCCACTGCGCTCAATTTTTTGTGGCAGTAGTTGGTTGGTACTGATTGTTTTTGTCATTTTCAGTTCCTCTAGTCCAATTTTCTATCTCTTTTGTTGTCCCGTTAACATGGCATTTTGCCTTGTGCCATCATCCCCTTTGTCGTTTAATCACTGCCTTCCATCTATCACAGATGTTTCTTATGGTCCCTTTTCTCCTTTTCCCTGCCTCTACATTTGCTAAAAACTTGTTATATCTCACTTTTTAGCTCTGACGAAAGGTCATCGAACTAAAACGTTAACTCTGTTTCTTTCTTTACAGATGCTGCCTGATTGGTGAGTATTTCCAACTTTTGCAGTATTTTTCTGTTGTTACATCCATTGGGTTGTATATGAGCTGGTTTCTATTCCTTTGAATGTTTGCTGATGTAATTTGTGCTACAATCTAAAATACAAAATACATATAATTGATCCTTACCCTCATTTTCTAGGCCACGCTTTTTATCTGCTTCCAATTCAGCTTTACGGTGATATTCTGCATTCTTGTGCTGAAGAAGTGCTTTTTCTCGTTCCAACTGCCTTAATGCTGATTCTACATCTTTCCGGCAGGTTATCTAAAAGTCAGAGGTTCAGTTACTAAACAGGAACTTTTATGTATGTGCTAAGTATACATCCTTTTTCCAAACTTGGAAGTGGAATTTTAAAGAACCACTATTTTCAAACAACTTTATTTAGAATTATTTATCATGTCATTTATATTGATCATTATTAGAAACTTTCAAGGCAACCATCTTAAGTGTGGAAAAGAAAACACTAAATTAAATCATGCAAAGTGAACAAGTTGACAAATTTGATAATTCTCCCCTTTCCAAAATATAGCATTTTATTTACTTATTCTTAACTTTAAAAGGGTACTGGGAGACTCTACCCTCTACATACAAGAGCAGCACAAAAGAAAAATTATGGAAAGGAAACTTACTGTAAAAATTATGGGTCAAATACTCATCTTCAGTACGAGCAGTGCCTGGAACCCATAGTGAAATATCAGACACGCACCCCACTATTTTCCATCATTTAAAATAACTCTTGGATTCCCATAATGTGATCCTACCACACAAGCCACAAAAGTCGAAGGCCCTCATGCTTAACTATGAAGTTGAACAAATATTGAGAGAATGCAAATATATGCTGTAATAATTGCACTCTGCAGGCTGTAATCATTTCTTTAAAATTGTCCATCTTACAAGTTTGGTTTGTATGTGCAAGATGGTTGTGTTTCAGACTTCTGGATAGAACCATAACTACGAGATGCTATAGAAAAAAATCTTAATGTGACAGAAACAAAATACCTAGAGAATCTAAAAATATATGAAAAGTGAACTGGACGTCATTTCTATAACATTTAGCGATTTTCTCACATTTTTATTTTTCCCCACCATTTATATTTCCTTAATAGGAGTGTGACCACAGTCAACTTCCATTCCCTTGCCAATGCCACAACACTGGAATGAGTGCCAGAGCAGTCAAAGAAACTAGCCCTGTGTTCATGTGCTAGTTGTGGCCGTCTACTAAATCTTCTCTTCTGGGCTCCCTTACAAGCTATTGGAGGATCCAGGGGTAACAGTGGCCGAAGACAAAAAGGCCCGAATATTTGTGACAAGGAATCGTGTAATTACAGCGCTTTTTAATCATCTGTAGTAAAATGCAAATTCTTCTAGGTCATATCAAATGGATGGAATTATTAGATTCAGGTGGGTAGTTTTCCCTATGTTTCCCTTCTACTACTGTCAAGACTGTGGACCAATACATTTATATAAAATCACCAAAATGACCTCAGCACATCAGCATTCGAGCATTCAATGCAGTCAGTGCATGAAATACAAGATGAATTCAACAACAACAGAAAATAAACTTGCTGGATTCCATGTGGCATCCTTCCCTCTCGGGGGAAGACGATGGACTGTGCCCAGGGTGAATGTCACTTTTAGACTGAGCATCATCTGTTGTGGATTCTGCAGCTGGTACAGATGAATAGTATTAGCTAAAGGATGACTGATATTTTTCCTTCTGGTGGATTCTCTTTTCTTCCTTCAGGTCACTTCTTTTGTCCTCTGCTTTTTTCACATCCTTCTCGACTGCTCGTCTCTAGGCACTCTGAAGGACTTCCCATGCATCAATTCCCATACTGGTCAGCTTGAGATCTCATTTGCAGATATCCTTGTATCACAGGCGCAGGCGTGGTCTCATGCCAATAGCAAGCTCGCCACAGAGAATATCTTTGGGGATGTGGCCATCATCCATTAGAACATGACCCAGCCAACAGAGTCACTGCTGACTCAAGAGGGTTAGCATACTTGGGATCCCTGCACACTGGTTACTACCATACTTGGCACACTGTCCTGCCAGGAGGTTATGTATTTTGCTGAATTACCAACATGTGAAATGAAGCAATAAACTATTATGGTGCTTCACAAACTATTTTCCAATGTAACCCCATTTTAACTCACCACCACCTTCTCAAGGGCAATTAGGATGGGGCAAAGGCTGACCTTGACAGCGATGCATTAACTGAATTAACTGCTACACTTTTGTCTTCTTACTGGAAAAAGTGACTTGCACCAGTCACTTCTTAACTCTCCTGAAACCAAGACGAAAGATCCTCCTGGGTATCAGGTTTGGTTAATATAACAATGGTTAACTAGGATGAATAGGTGAGTGATGGGATTTTTGAAGGAGTGTGGGGAATGAAGTTCACTGCATGAGGAGAGGAATACCAAAGCTGAGAACCTGCCACCGTTTGGCAGAATTTTGACTTTTTATTTAGAGTTCCACCCTTTGAAATGTTTTAATGACTTCCACCTTCCGCATTATCATTATCAATAAGGGCAACCTGCTCCTGTCTGCAAGTGCTGCCTGTCTGTCAATCCGCTCTCAGAACAGCCCAATATGTTTTGCTACTTTGAAGCTGCTATTGAGTGGAAAGTTGTAGATTTGAAAGCTGACTCCATGTATAAAGTGAAATCACCCAGGAGTAATACATAGGTGGGAAAGGAGAGACCAAGATCTTTAAGGAGCTTTGGAGTTGATAGAAGCAAAATACTGCAAATGCTGGAAATCTGAAATAAAAACAAAGTGCTGAATGAATGGACTGTTTGAAAAATAACCGAAACAGCTCAAGCTGTTTCTGCCTTTGGTCAAAGCAAAACTTGAGAAACAGTGGGGGAGAGGGAGATATACTGATAATGATGTTTCTGACCCCAGCTTTAATGTCCAACCACTTACATTTTTAAAAAATTGCAATGTCCTTTTTTATTTACACATATAAATTTAGACAACTTAAAATACAAGTGGTCCACGATCAACTATGTAATGCAAGAGGAATCCTTTTTTGCCTTTTGCCATTCCTGGAGGGCTGGGAGTGACTGGCTCCAGTTTACAAAGTGGTGACTCCAACAACCCAACCCCAATCAACAGCCCACTACTCCCTCACAACCATTGGTTCAAATGAGTGAAACATCACCAGAGTACCATTCTCCTATTGGTCAGTCAGAACATCAGTCACAGAGCATGAGGCTCAAAGTTAAGAGTGAGCCCAAGCCGCGATATTTTGAAATATCGACAGACACTCAAAAACCCTTTAATGATAAAGAAAACAAAAAAGGTTTAAAAGAAACATGGATTAGGCATCGGGGTCAGAAACATCATTATCAGTATAACTCCCTCTCCCCCACCGTTTCTCAAGTTTTGCTTTGACCAAAAGCAGAAGCAGCTTGAGCTGTTTCGGTTATTTTTCAAACAGTCCATCCAGGAGCTACTGGATCAGAGCTGCAATGTGTCATTGGTGGTGGGGAGAAATTTCCCTCTTCCATACCTTTGATTGGCTCCAGCCACTCAATAGCAGCTTCAAAATAGCAAAACATATTGGGCTGTTGCTGAGAGGGGAATGACAGACAAGCAGCACTTGCAGACAGGAGCAGGCCGCCCTTATTGATAATGATGATGCAGAAGGTGGAAGTCATTAAAATATTTCAAAGGGTGGAACTCTAAATAAAAAGTCAATATTCCACCAAACGGTGGCAGGTTCTCAGCCTTGGTATTCCTCTCCACATGAGGTGAACTTCATTCCCCACACTCCTTCAAAAATCCCATCACTCACCTATTCATCCTGGTTAACTATTGTCATATTATCAAACCTGTTTTCCCTTTCAAGGCCCTTACAAAACAGAGGCAGAGATTATTATTCAAATTGTTGAACTCAAGATCGAGTCCAGGAAACTGGAGTGTGCCGAGTTGAAAGATAAGATGCTGTCCCAAGCTTGCACAAGTTTCACTGGGAAACTGTAGCAGGCCAAGGACAGTAAGGTCCGACTGGGAGCAAGCTGGAAAACTGAAATGACAAGTGACAGGAAGCACAGGTCATGCCTGCGGTGCTCCACAAAGTAATCACCCAGTCTGTGTTTGAACTCCCCAATGTGGAGGAGACCACATCATGAGCAATAAATATTGGCCAGGATTTTCAGGCCCCATCGTGGAGGGACCCGTTGTGGGAGATTCGGCAGCCCAGCCTAAAGTCCACTGACTTTCAGCGGGACCGGACCATCCCAGCAGCAGGCGGGGCCAGAAAATCCCACCCATCATATGCTAAATTGCTAAAAGTACAAGTAAATCGCTGCTTTGCTTGGAACAGTTCTGAAGAAGTCATATTCAAAGCGTCAACTCCGTTTTGCTCTCTGCGGGTGCTGCCAAACCTGAGCATTTTCAGCGCTTTGTTTTTATTTCAGATTTCCAACATTCACAGTATTTTGCTTCCATCAACTCTAGAGATCCGTAAAGATCTTGGTCTCTCCTTTCTCACCTATGTATTACTCCTGGGTGATTTCACTTGCATACATGGAGTCAGCTTTCACATGTTCAACTTTCCATGACATTCACTTTTAGATGTGCCAGAACTCCCTTCAACTAAAAACTGAGATCATCAATGTTTTGGCTTGGATTTTGCAGGGGGGTTTGACACCGAACTGTCAGTGTTCCAAGACTTAATAGAATTTAACGCAAAAAATCATGAAGTTGTAGTCTGTCAATCACGGCTCTGCCATAAGTCTGCATTGTGGACTACCCCCTTCTTCCTTCCAACATCTCCCCGCAAACGAGAAGCCAGCAATCACTGAAATCAGTTAAAGTGGTGAGAGCTTTCTCTTACCCGTTCTTGCATTGCTATTGGAAATTCCATAAAAAGTTACATCAAACAGGTGTAACTGGATTTTAAAATGGCAATCTGGGTAATAATTTTTGAAAAACCAATCTGATCCTGAAAAAGTATACTATTATTATTTGTGGAGTGCTGCTAAAGTCAACATTAAGATTAATTAATGGGTTTTGAACCTTTTAAAAAAAACTTCTTTTTTAAAAGGGGGCGGTGGCATATTATCACTGGACTAGTATTCCAGAGACCTGCTCTGGGGACCCAGGTTCGAATCCCACCATGGCAGATGGTGAAATTTGAATCCAATAAAAATATGGAATTTGAAGTCTGATGATGACCATGAAACCATTGTTGATTGTTGTAGAAATCCATCTAGTTCACTAACGTCCTATAGGGAAGGAAATCTGCCGTCCTTACTTGGTCTGGCCTACATGTGACTCCAGACCCACAGCAATGTGGTTGACTCTCGGATGGGCAATTATTGCAGGGATGCCTACATCCCATGAATGAATTTTTTAAAAATTCAGCTTCTACCTTCATTCCATGTGTATGCACCAATCTTTATTTTGCTCTGCATCAAATGGGTTAATAATAATTTGATTTTACAGCTTTTCAATTCCTGATTGGTTGTGAGAATTCTTTAATGTGACTGGCTGTTTGGATTAAAGAATGCAACAATCCACTGCACAGCAAGAGGAGGTAAAGTTTTCGATGCATGCACTTTGGCAGGAAGAATAGAGGAGCTGAACATTATTTAGATAGAGAAAAACTGCAGAAGACTGCAGCACAGAGGCATTTGGGAGTCCTTGTGCATGAATCTCAAAAAGCTAACATACAAGCTCAACAGGTAATAGGGAAGGCAAATGGAATGTTGGCCTTTATTTCAAAGGGAAAGGAGTATAAAAATAGGGAAGCCTTGCTAAAACTATACAAGGCACTAGTTAGGCCACACCTAGAATATTGTGAACAATTTTGGTCCCCGAATCCAAGGAAAGATGTACTGGCATTGGAGGCAGTCCACAACAGGTTCACTAGGTTGATCCCGGGTATGGAGGGATTTTCTTATGAGGAAAGGTTGGTTGGTTGGGCCTGTACTCATTGGAGTTTAGAAGAATGAGAGGCAACCTTATTGAAACATATAAGATTCTTAGGGGACTTGACAGGGTAGATGCTGAGGGTTGTTTCCGCTTGTGGGAGAGTCTAGGGTCAGAGGGCATAATCTCAGAGTAAGGGGTCGCCCATTTAAAGCAAAGATGAGGAGGAATTTCTTCTGAGGGTAGTTAATCTGTGGAATTCTTTACCGCAGAGGACTGTAGAAGTTGGGTCGTTAAGTATACTCAAGGCTGAGGTAGACAGATTTTTAATCAGTAAGGGAATCAAGTGTTATGGGGAAAAAGGCAGGAAAGTGGAGTTGACAGTTATCAAATCAGCCATGATCTCATTGAATGGCGGAGCAGGTGCGATGGGCTGAATGGCCCACTTCTGTTCCTATGTCTTATAAAACTTGTGCTCCAGAACTTGCCACGCCCCTAGCCAAGCTATTCCAATATAATTACAACCCTGGCATCTACCCAGCAATGCAGAAAATTGCTCAGGTATGTCCTGTACACAAAAAGTAGGATAAATCCAAACGGCCAATTACCACCCCATCAGTCTACTCTCAGTCATTAGTAAGGTGATGGAAGGGGTCACACATAGTGCTATCAAGTGGCACTTGCTTAGCAATAACCTGCTCACCGACATTCCATTTGGGTTCCACCAGCGCCACTCAGCTCCTGACCTCATTACAGCCTTGGTCCAAAATGATCAAAAGAGCTGAACTCACGTGGTGAGGTGAGAGTGACTGCCCTTGACATCAACGCAGCATTTGACAGAGTGTGGCACCAAGGAGCCCCAACAAAATTATGGTCAACAGGAATCGGGGGAAAACTCTCCGCTAGTTGGAGCCATACCTAGTACAAAGGAGTTGTTGTGGCTGTTGGAGGTCAATCATCTTGGTCCCAGGACATTACTACAGGAGTTCCTCAGGGTAGTGTCCTAGGCCCAAACATCTCCAGTTACTTCATCAATGACCTTGCTTCCATCATTAGGTCAGAGGTGGGAATGCTCGCTGATGATTGCACAATGTTCAGCACTATTTGCGACTCCTCAGATACTGAAGCAGTCCATGTCTTGCCATAATTGGACAAAACCCAGGCTTGGGCTGACAAGCGGCAAGTAACATTCACACCATACAAGTGCTAGGCAATGACCATCCACAACAAGGGGGAATCTAACCATTGCCCCTTAGCCTCCGGGTTGAAATTGTTTATAAAAATTGAAAAGAAAAATGGGCCCAAAACAGAGCTATGGGAACCACCACTGCAAACTACCTCCCAGTCTGAAAAACATCCATCCACCACAACCACCCTTTGTTTCATTATCACTAAGCCACTTACTACCACTTTCCCCTTAATTCCATGCATTTCCATCTTCGTAATAAGCCTCCTGTATGAAACTTTATTGAATGCCTTCCAAAAGTCCACATGTACAATACCTACTGCAGTGCAGTACTTTGATCAACCTTCCTTGTTACCTCAACTCAAGATTCAATCAAGTTGGTCAGCCTTAAACAAATCTGTGCTGGCTCTCCTTTATTAACCCATGCCTTTCCAAATGAAAGTTAATTTTGTAATTTTGGTGCTAATAATGGTATAGTTAATAATAACTATTCTTGATAGGGGATGCTGGGATTATAGCTTCCCAGTTTATCCCTCTCCACCTTCTTGAATAATGTTGTAACATTAGCAATCCTTCAGTCTTCTGACACGACTCCTTTATCCAATGAAGAATGAAAGATTGTGAGCAATGTGTATGCTAATTCTATCTTTGCTTCTTTTAGTAATCTGGGGTGAATTCCATCTGAATTAGGTGTCATACTAACTTTGAGTAATGCAAATCTTTTTAGCATATCGTCTCTATCTATTCCTGCCTTGTCCATAACTTCCCTCTTCTAGTGTAACCTTCACATCATCTGCTTCCTTTGGAAGTTACTATATTTAATTACTACATTTGTGTTTTAATCTGCCCTCCCTGCCAAACAAGATATTAGAAATGGAAGTGGCGAGAAGACAGAATGCTTAATTTAAAAATTTTCCAACACTTTCTATAACTAAATCGATTTAATCTAAATTAAGAGATTGAAATTAAAATGCGCCTGGACCAGAATACAAAAAAATACACTCTACCTCATCTTCCAAATCTTTGGATATTTTTTCCAGGCGACTGCTTGTTGTTCTACAAATCAAAAGCACAGGTAAATATCAAGTCCTGACACAGAATGCTTAATGTTGAACAGAAAATGTCAACTCAATTTTTCTCATTACCTTCACCAGGATGTTTTGCTTAGAACCAATAGACCTTTAAATTTTCAAATGCATGTATAATACCGATGCACCCAAGAGTGTATTTACACTTCAGCTTCACTAGCATCTGCAGTTCAGATCGTAACTAATACAATGTTTGCTTTGCATGGCTGAAACTTCAATTATGTTGTTTAAAAGGGACATGCTTGCATCCAAGGAAGTATATGTAGTGGAGCTGTCTTCCAATAATTAGGAATTTGAACATTTAGACAATAGGAAGGGTAAAATCCCTGCTATCATTAAACTTGTTTGTTAGGTTCAGCTAGTGCCCAAGTTCAAAAGGGTCCTTTCAGCACTTCATTAACCAGATTTGACTCTGTACTAATTAAGTGTCATGTGGCACCAAGCCAAAATAGCACATGACAACTTTATAAATGGATTGTCACTCTGATGTCAAGTGTCTTTGCACTAACATAAAATTCAGTGTAAGTGCACCCTCAGAGAGTGTTTGTCTTTTTTATCCCCTCAGATCACTTCCCACTTCTCATCAACATTGCTATTATGAACCTTCACACAAGAACATTAGCAGAAGTCTAGGACATTAAATATCATTAAGCACACTTGTGGTGACAGTGTGTTAAGTCAGCCCTTTCTTATTTTGAAATTTCCTTCAAAATTTGAGCGCCATGTCCTTGGTTGGGGAATTTTCAAAATAGTTACACAGGCAGGGGGAATTTTATGATAAAAACAATGAAACAGGGAGAGGAGAGATTAAAAGGTAAAACAAGGCTTAGTTCTTTCTCCAAAAAAAATGGAACCAAGACCAAACTTAACACAACTGTGATTTGGACTTAGTTTAGTTACAATCAAACATATTTGTATTTCACCAATTTAATGCCATTATCATTTTTGATTTCATAATCTGTTACAGTATTAGACTCCATTTAAGGCACAGTTTGGTTCCGTTTAGAACAATCCCACCTGAGTAAAAAGGACACAGGTCAATCTTGAACTTCAGCACTGAAACTAGCCTGGTTACTTCAATGTAATACTGAGGAGGGGCCATATTGTCAAAGGCAGCATACTTCGATAAGATATTAAGCCAAAGAACCCTATGCTTGTTCAGTTTGACGTAAAAGATCCCATGACATTATTTGAAGAGGAGCAATGAATTCTCCCAATATTTGGGTCAGCGATGCTCTCTTCATCATTGCCAAAAAAATAAATAAATTGGATGGTCATCACATTTGCTGTGTGCAAAGTGGCTGCCACATTTACCTATATAAACAATAACTATATAATTCTGTAATTGGTTGGCAGCACAACATTTTGGGATATGGTGAAGACAAGACAAGAGGCTTTATGAGTGAAAACACTTCTTCTTATTCACAGCCATGGGCTGCACTAATTTCATAGACTACAAGAAGATTATTTCACATTTGTAATTTTTTAAAAATTCCTACCTTGTATACTAGAAATACTCAGCAGGTCAGGCAGCATCCGTGGAGGGAAAGAAAGTTAACGCTTCAGGTCGATAACTTTCATCAGAACTTTATCTGAATAAAGGTCACTGACCTGAAACGTTAACTCTGTTTCTCTCCACAGGTGCTGCCTGAATTGCTGAGCATATGCAGCATGTTCTGTTTTTGTTTCATATTTCTAGCATCTACAGTATTTTGCTTTTGCATTATATCATAAGCAATTTTCTTAAAAGTGACAGGATTTCTTCAATATGTAATTAACCCATCCACAAATAATGTCTTCCAAAATGAAATTGTAATTAGTTTCTGATTTTTGCATGTAAACCGTATTTATCAAGATGATATAGCATTGGCGCATGAAATAATTTATTTGGTGAATCAGCTTTCGATGGCAAACATGTTCAAGAGACAATCTCCAAATCTAATCAATGATCCAATGAGAATGTTAGCGACAGCCTCAGAACAGCAACACTTACTGCACCAGTGCGAAATATACTAGCTTCCATGCTAATCATCCTTCAGGCAAACACTGATAATTATGATTAAAAAGTAATTTTAACAGGCAAAAGCAGAGATGACTTTCAATCCTTCACTGTAGGCTAGATTCAAATACAAGTCCTAAGTGTGATGGGAGCACTGCCCTTGTTGCCACATACCTATATTTTTGTTCCATTTCATCTTTGGCTTGCATTTCATTGTTCAATTGTTCTTCAAGCTGATGTAACTTCTTTTGTAGTTTTGCGGACTAAAATGAAAATAAAAGTACTACTAGTAATAATATGCACATATATACACAACATTCCAATGAGGTTACATACAATTATTTTCAGAAAAGTTTTACAAGAGATAGAGATAACCTGCCTCTAAACTATCCTGTATGTACTGGAAAAAAGGACACACTGAGTACAAATGATTTAAATGCTCCAGTGTTTTCCTTATTCTGTACCAAAGATTAAAGATGGCTGTTCTATTTACAGATTATTGCTTAACTCCACATTTCTTTTGTTGAATCTCCAAAAAATTACATTATCCACACATTGCAATTGCAATTTTTAATGGCAGCACTTTAAGCCATCATCTATATCAATTATAAATAAGTTACCTGCAGCATACTACACTACACAAAGTAATTCTATAGGGTTTTCCCCCAATATTGAAGCAGCAGGCTATATGAATGACGAAAAGTAAAATGCTTTCTCTTAGTTTAGTTGAACTTAAAATTGCTTTATGTGTGATAGAAATATGGTATCTAATAGAGATCAATGGTTTATGGAAAATTGACTTACATAACTCAAACACTTGTAATTTTTCACCCTAACATTAGCTTTTTTAGTTAAATCAACTTGCATAACTTATCGTCTATCAAAACAGAATTACAATGTTCATTTGGGGCAAATTAACTTGAAACACAGCACAACCAACTCAAAAAAGTTATTTTCAATGTAACCAATGTCAGTTTAAATAGGTGTAATTTATTTGGATGGCACATTTTGCTTTAAATCTCTACTTTATAAATAACATTTGTACATATGCTTTTTAAAAGATTCAATTTAGTTGACCTCCCTATACAGGCTGTTATCTGGTGAACACCTAAGATTAACAAAGCAGGTTCCAGGTTCAATCCTGGTCTTTGTTAGAGTTGTAGAGACATGACAATTGGTCTCACTGCTTCAAGATTGGAAGAAGTGTGCTATGGTTCCTCCTCAAACCACTACCCAGAGATCCTCACTTGAAGTGTCAACGTGAGGATCAGGTGAAAGGATAGGGCTGCACAGTGATCCACAAGCATCACATGCCCACCCCTAACTCCTCTTCTCTTGCTGTCTGATACCTAACAATACTCAATGCTCAAGACTCTCAAAAGAATATTGAAGATTATCTAATGCTCATGGAGCTATAAATCCACAAGTAAACACTTACGAACATACATACCTATGAAATAGGGGCAGAAGTAGGCCATTCGGTCCCTCGAGCCTGCTCTGCCATTCAATAAGGTCATGGCTGATCTGTTGGTGTTTCGAATTCCACGTTCCCATCCACCCCGATAACCTTTGATTCCCTTGCCTAACAAGAATCTTTCCACCTCTGCTTTAAAAAATATTCCCTGACACCGCCTCATGGGGCAAAGTGTTTCATAGCTGCACAACCCTCAAAAAAAAATTCTCATCTCTGTCCTAGAAGGGCAAACCCCTAATTTTAAAACCCCTAGTTCTGGATTAAACCACAAGAGGACATCCTTTCAACATCCACCTTATCAAGATCGTTCAGGATCTTATATACAATCAAGTCACCCCTCACTCTTCTAAACTCCACAAACAAGCCCAGTTTATCCAACCTTTCCACATACGACAACCCGCTCATTTCAGGTATCAATCTAGAAAACCTCCTCTGAAGCTTTACATCCTTCCTTAAATAAGGAGGCCAAAACTGCACACAGTACTCGAGATGTGGTCTTACCAATGCCTTGTATAACTGAAACATAACATCCTTACTTTTATGTTCATATAAAAGCAGTTTTAATTACTTGCCGCACCTGTATATTAACCTTTTATGACTGGTGCACGAGAAACCTAGATCCCTCTGCACCTCAGAATTCTGAAGCTGTTCTCCATTTAAGTAATACTGTGCTTTTTTGTATTCTTCCTACCAAAGTGAACAACTTCATATTTTCCCATCTGGCAGATTTTTGCCCACTCATTCAACCTATCTATATCTGTGCGTCTGCAACCTCCTCATATCCTCTTCACACCCTACTTTCCTACCATCTTTGCATCATCTGCAAACTCAGCTACCATGCCTTCACTCCCCTCAACTAAGTTATTGACATAAATTGTAAAAAGTTGAGGCCCAGCACAGCTTCCACTCGTCACATGCTGCCAATCAGAAAAAGACTCATTTGTGCATACGCTCTGGCCAGCCAACCAATCTTTTATCCATGTTAATATGTTACACCCTACACCATAAGCTTTTATTTTCAGCAATAACCTTTGAAGTGACACCTTATCAAATGCCTTCTGGAAATCCAAGTACAGCACATCTACAGGCTCCCATTTATCCACAGCACGTGTTACTCCTTCAAAGAACTCCAATAAACTGGTTAAACACGATTTCCCTTTCACAAAACCATGCTGACTCTTCCAGATTACCGTGAGATTTTCTAAGTGCTCAGCTATAATCTCCTTAGTGATTGATTTTAACATCTTCCCCATGGCAGACTTCAAGCTAATTGGCCTATAGTTTCCTGTTTTCTGCCTCCGTCCCTTCTTAAATAGGGAGGCTATATTTGCTACTTTCCAGTCTAATGGAACCTTTCCAGAATCTAGCGAATTTTGAAAAATTAACACCAACACATCTACTATCTCGTTAGTCACCTCTTTTAAGACCTTAAGTCGATCAGGACCTGGAGGCCTTTCAGCCTGCAGTTCCATCAGTTTACTCAGTACTGCTTCCCTAATGACTGTAATTTCACCAAGTTCCTCTCTCCCTTTCATCTCCTGATTTACAGCTATTACTGGAATATTTTTTGTATCTTCTATAGTGAAGACAGAAGCAAAATACTTTTCCGTTTCATCTGCCATTTCCTTATTATCTATTAACTCCCCATTTTCACTCTCTAGAGAACCAACATTCACTTTGCTTACTCTTTGCCCTTTTAAATGCCTGTAGAAACTCTTGCTATACGTTTTCACATTTCTGGCTAGCTTCCTCTCATACTCCAGTTTATTTCTCCTGAATCACCTTTTAGTCATTCTCTGCCGCTCTTTATATTCTGACCAATCATCTGACCTGTCACACATCTTTGTGCAGTTATTTTTCCTTAAGTTTAATGCTTTCTTTAACTTCTTTAGTTAACCACGGATGGTGAGTCCTCCCCTTAGAATTTTTCTTTATAGTAGGAATATACTTATTCTGGGTATTCTGAATATCCCTTTAAATGTCTGTCACTGCTTCTCTATTGATCTATCCTCTAGATTAGTACCCCAGTTCACTTCAACTAGCTCAGCTTTCATGTTCACATAGTTGTCCCCATTTAAGTTTAAAATACTAGTCTTAGACCCACTTTTCTCCCTTTCAAACTGGATGTAAAATTCAATAATATTGTGGTCGCTGCTACCTAAGAGTGCCTTTACTCTGGGGTCATTCATTAATCCTGTCCCATTATGCTTTCAAAAAAAGTCAAGAAAAAATGCCATCAATTTTCAGTTTCCTTTTCCTATTCCTGCTAATTTTAAAATTTCTCCAGCATCCTCTCCCTTTCCACAGGAAAGTAGCAAGTGTTGATGACATCAGCAGAGCAACTGGCTTGGAAGAGTTACTAGCAAATAATATGGAAAGTTGAATTAAAATTATATATTCGTTGTAGACTGAGTCAGTAAATGCATGATATGGTAGGTCCTGCCTAAGGAGATAGGCATTAATGTTTATACAATCAATAATCTAACAGAAAAAGACAGGCACTCTCGCACACCCTGAAAAAAACATTCACATTCACTGGTTCTTACAAGGGGTCCTGTAGGAAATTATTTCCTCTACCATTTATAAAATGATTTCAATACTATCAATAGGTATTAAAATACTTAGCAGCATTATTGCTGATTGCTGCCAGGCAAAGGTCCTAAACATAATTTAAGAATATTTCATAAAAGAGCTAATTACTAAATACAACTTAAGTTGTGTCAGATAAACTAGATTTAAATAGAAAGTCTGTTAAATTATATCAACACTTGAATAAAAATCATCTAGCATTGTTGTACATGTTCATTATAAACCACATTTGCACCCACCTCAATTTTACTGGGTAAATTGGGCTCATTCTCTTTATACGATGCAGGCGAGTCACTTAGCAATCTGCGGGAAAAACAAAACTCTTCTATTCAACATTTGACAATTTCTGCAGTCATTCCAATGCACTTGTTTTTAATTAAAGCTTTCTTGATCTCCTGCGGCTCAGTGACTTTATTAAGTAATGAGCTGAATCATAGGGAAGGTTTTTTTAAAAATTATTCATTTAAAGAATGTGAGCATTGCTAGCAAGGCCAACATTTATTGTCCTTCCTCAATTGCTCTCGAGAAGGTAGTGGTGAGCCAGCTTCTTGAACAGCTACAGTCTGTGTGGTGATGGTACTGATAGGGAAGAGGTTCCAGGACTTTAACCCAGGAAGCGCAATCATTTTCCAAGTCAGAAGTGAGAGAGGCTTAGAAGGGAATCGGGAGGTGGTGGTGTTCCCATTTACCCGCTGCCCTGGTTCTCCTTCTCTTGTTATTGAAGCTGCACTCAATCAAGCAAGTGTATAATATTCCATCACACTTCTGATTTATAACTTGACAGCAGTTTACAGGCTCTTGGAAGTCACTCCGCAGAATGCCTAACCTTTGAACTGCTCTTGTAGCCATGGTATTTGTGTGACTGGTCCAGTTAAATTTCTAGTCAATAGCAATCTGAGGATATTGGGGTTAGGGAATTTAGCTTTGATAATGCCATTGAATGTCAATGGGAGGTAGTTAAACTCTCTTTTGTTGGAGATGGTCATTGCCAGGCACAGTATGCCACACATGTTGCTCGTCACTTATCAATCCAAGCCTGAACATTGTCCAGGCCTTGCAGCACGTGAGCACAGACTGCCCCTGCCCAAGGAGTTCTGAATGGAATTGAATATTACAATCATCAATGAACATTTCCACATATGACCTTATGCTGGAGGTTATTGATGATTGGTCCTTAGTCCTTAATGAGGCAGCAGAAGATGGCTGCCCAAAGACATTTCCCTGAGTAACTCCTGCAGCAATGTCCAGGGACTGAGACAACATCCTGGTGGCCTCCAACAAAACCAACCACCTTTCCTTTGTGTTAGGTATGACTCCAGCCAGTGAAAATTTTTCCCCGACTCCCACCAACTTCAATTTTACTAGGGCTTCTTGATACCATGCTCGGTTAAATGTCACCTTGGAGCCCAAGGCAATCTCTGTCACCTCACCACTGGAATGAATCTCTGTTGTCTATGTTTGGACCAAGGCTGTAATGAAGTCTGGAGCCAAGCAGTCTTGTCAGAACCCAAACTGAGCATTAATGAACAGGTTATTTTGCTGAGCAAGTGCCACTTGATAACACTGCCTAAGCCCTTGTTTTGCTGATGGGGTTATAATGGACTGGATTGGATGTGTCCTGGTTTTGTGGACAAGACAGACCAGGGCAGTTTTCCACTTTATCTAGCATATGCCAGTGTAGTAGCTGTGCTGGGACAGCTGGTTCTGGAGCACAAGTCTTCTGCAATGCTATCAGGATTCTTTCAGACCCATAACCTTTGTTGTATCCAGTGCCCTCAGCTGTTTCTAAACATCAAACGAAGGGGAACAGCTTCACTGAAAACTGGCATTTGTGATGTTGGGGACCTCAGTAGGAGATGGAGATGGATCATCGACTTGGCACTTCTGGTTGAAGATGTGTGCAAATGTTTCAGCTTTGTCTTTTGCAGAATCAATTTAGTTTGAGTGAGAAGGGCTGAGCTGGGGCAGTGGTAAATGTACTAAAATCCGTCTGACATAGTCAGCGGGTGGGGGTGGGATTAGTGTGGAGGAAATTATCCAATGTAAATTGCTATGCAATTGCATCCGATGGTAGTGTATCATCACTGCAGACAAAATAGACTGCTGACATTCATTCTAAACACAAACATGAACGATTGGAGAATTCTGGTAACTGTTATTGTAATGACGAGGGAAGCAGATTCATTTGCATTTTTTTAAAAAGTAGAGTTGGATATATCACATCAAAAAGGAAAAACATGCAGGCCTAGGAGTAAAGAGCAGGGAAGAAGGACTCAAGGGAGCGAGCCCCATTTTTTGAACAATGGGGGTCTCGAAGGAATTGCCCACAGCTTGCTCAAGCACTTGTGTGGCAAATTCCAACTGATGCCATATTGATACAATGCTGATTTGATGCCAGCTTTGAGTTCAACACTTCATCTAATACACTCTCAGCCTTGCACAGCAGGAAGGATCCCTCCACTAACTGCTATTTAAAGAGGTTAAGTCTGATTACAGGTTAGTCGCTGGTTGATTTCTTCAAGCTATTATTCTGGCTCTTCAAGAGTTAAGTGTTTAATTATTGTTGTTTAATGTTGAAAGCATTTACAGTGAGCAGTGTGGCAAGTGCTCAAAAACCTTTTGTCCATTTCTAGGCTTCGACACAAACCAGTTGCTCCCAGGCATGGGTGCCCTGTTAAGTCTCCCCCTTGGAATACGGTACAACTTGGAGAATGAACCAAGGTTACACAGGGTGGAGCACAGCAAGCTTCTAGAAGGGTTGGGGGTAGAGGTGGAAAAGGGCACCCAGGAGGTCATATATTCAAGGACCTATTCTCCTATTTGAACTATAGCAAGGACATTGTGCTTCAGTAAGGACGCCCTGGCTGAAATCTCATCACCTGCTGCAAACTCAGCAAACGACAAGGGCTGCATGGCCAGTGGCTAAGGTGTTGACCACATCGGTGAACCTATAGTGCACCTGGCTCCTCCCAGGCAGCAGATAAGTAAAGCATCTTGCAGTTTTCTGTCCACTGTGAAGGAGGTCACTGAGACTCTATTCAAATGAGACAAAACTAAATTTCATCCTCTCTTTCCAGAGAGGAGCAGGTGAAACAAGCACCTAATAATTGCTTGCCAGCTTCCCCAAGCTGCAGGGTTGCATTGACTGCACACACGTCACTTTGTGGGCACTGCACATCAATTCTGTCCTATACCGGAACCAAAAGATATCCCACTCCCTCAACATTCAGCAGGCGTGTCGCCATAGGCAGTAAATCATGCAGGTCAATGCCCAGAATTCTTAGAACAGATACATGCCTTCAATCTGTGACAGTGCCTGCTATGTTTCAACTATCAAGATAAACCAAAAGATGGCTATTGTATGGCAAGGTCTATACCATTGACACATGGCTGATGACTCCAGTGTGCAATCCATGTACACAATGAAAGCATACTGCCTACAATATGTGACTGACATGCTGAAACAACTAACTTGCTGCATGGACTGCTTTGGAGGAGTCCTACAATATCTTTGCAAGCCTCATAGCCACATCCACATCTCACACCCTGCCAGCTAGTCAACCAAAACAGTCACATCAACCAGATAGATTGCTCGGCAGTTACTGACACATTTTCCTCTCTCCAGTTAACTGCTGCTGCCAACAGTTGTGCACCACCTTGTTCTGCAAGAGTGTGTATATGGGTGGGGTGAAGCATATGAACATTAGATATGAGCCCTCATCGATAGAGATTGTTGGTAGGTGAGTGATGAGTTGATTGAGCAACAGCTGAGGCTAATGGTGCAGTTGGGAGGGCAAGGCAGTTGAAGATGCATTCTCTGATCTTGGCCATATGTGAGGTCACTGGCCATCTTGCATCCAGGTCCTTAGGGCTCAACTCCTGGCATTGACCTCCGCAGCCATCTGCTCCCACAGGCTTCTAAGCACATGTTTGGAGGACCCCTCTGCAGATACAATTCATCTCTTCTACTTTCCATCAAAGCTTCCACTGCAGTGTCCAAAAACATTGGAGCACACACTCTCCTACACTGTGCCATTCTTAACTGTTTCCCAGATCAGCTTAATTTCTTTCACAATTACCAGCCCAATCCCACCACAACGCACCTTCCCATTATGAGACACTGGCTTTTTTTTTAAGCAGGGCAGGCTAGCTTTAACTAATGCTGGGAAGAAAAGATTCTGAGTCCCCTGTTGATGCATGCAGCCAAGTACAGTTCAGTTAGCACTGACTGCATGCAGCAACTATTTAATTAAGTAGTTTAGCATGAAGTTAACATGCTACCTGCATGACATTGAGCAACATGGGTTAACTGTGCATCGCCGTAACTGTGCCTGTTTTCAGTAGATATCCAATTTTGTTCCCAGAAATTGAAGGTGAGAGAGAGAAAATTTGCTTGAAGGAAAGTCTGCATTCATCAATAAACTAACTTTTTGATTTAGAGTGCTGCTGGCAACCGGCGCCTACATCCACACTCACCCTGCATCCCAACAGCACACTGCAAAATGATGCAACCTTTTCAAGATTTGCAATGAGTATACCATGTGCCAAGAAATTCAGTTTATTTCCAATTACTTTAAATAAAGACTGTTGCACTTCTTATGTAAATATTTTTATAAAAGCAATTGCAATTATGCAATGAAGGAGATGCTACAGGAACACAAACTACCGATGGAATTTTAAATTCTCAACAAAAAATTTACCAAGGAAATTCTAAATGTAAATTTAACTCAGTGAAGACAAAAAAAGCAATGCAATAAAAAAAACTAAACAGCTAATCCATCCCACACGATCAAATAAAATCTCTATTTCGTTTAAGGTGCAATGCCAAAAAAAAATACTTACTGGCTGTCTCTGAAATAAGTGAATCCTACAAAAGGTAACTGGTTCCCAGCAAAGGCTTTTGGGGTTGGAAATGTTTCCACTTCTCCTTTATCATCTTCAATATCATCAAAGTTACTTGTATCTATGTCACTGCTTAATTCAGGCACAACAGGGGCAGCAGCTGTGTGTTACATAATTGGAGAAAAATAAGAAGTATCAGCTATCGTTTCTTTTTCACATTAAATCAGTGTTATATTGCTCATAAGCTATAGGCCATTCATATAAATTAAAAGGTTGGTATTTTAGAGCAATGCCTGAAATCTGTTAGATCTAAAACATTTATTTAATAGGACCTTATTACCCTGTTTTACTTCAACCATGGAATATGCTAATTGACGTCGCACTCTGATCATTTAAAAATATAAATGCAGGAAACTTCAAGTTTTACTTCTGGTTTCTTTGGTAAGCCCAGCATTTGTTGCCCATTCCCAATTGCCTTTGAACTGAGTGGCTTGCTAGGCCATTTCAGTGAGCAGTTAAAAGTCAACCACATTGTTGTGGGTCTGGAGTCACATGTAGGTCAGACCAGCTAAGGATGGCAGATTTCCCTCCCATTAGTGAACCAGATGGATTTTTACAACAGTCGGCGATAGTTTCATGGTCACCATTACTGAGATTAGCTTTATATTCCAGATTTATTACCTGAATTCAAATTCCACCAGCAGCCGTGGTGGGATTTGAACTCATGTTCCCAGACCATTAGCCTGGGCCTCTGGATTGCTAGTCCTGTGACATTACCACAATGTCACCATCTCCCTCCTCTGTCAAATTTGAAATTTAGCAAAAAATCTAATGTTTGCAAATTTAATAATCACCACTTCAGAATTGCAAATGCTTAATTTGTATTGTAGTTCATTTTTCCCAATTGATATAAATCAGGCATAACAATACATTTCAAAGTCACCGAATTTGTTCCTGATCACATCACATCTACATGTCAAAAATCACAGGTAAGCAAAAGTGACACATTTCTACTCAGAAGAGTAGCTGAGGAGACAGGGACCAAAGCGGAATTAGAGTTGAAGAACATTGCAAGATCATAGATGAGGCAAGAAATCAAAAGCTAACTAAATTTGGAATATGTGTGGGAAGTCTTTTGAAGTAACCAAGGAGATCAATCTATAAAAACAGATGCACACTTTGTCAGAAATTCTGCTGTAGGCATCCTAAGTGAAGGGAAAACTAAAAGTCAAAGTTAGTAAATCAGGAGACAGAAATAAATGCGTGAGTAAACCATTAGAACAAGACAGGTTAGGCAATCCCAATAAGCATTCTTTATACAAACACCCAGAGTATAAAGAACAAATTGAATGAATTTAACTTGGAAGTTTATGACTGAGACAGAGTTGCAACAGGACTTGGAACGAAATATAACAGGCTAAAATGTCTATGAAAAAATGGAGAAAATGGTAGAGGGGATGACTAGTCTTAGTGATTAAGGATGATATCGCTTAAATAACAAGAGGATATAACGAGGGGTAAGCAGGCAGTGTGGTATTTATGAAACAGTAAAGGATTTAAGACTCCAGTGGGAGTTGCACATATGCCCTCTGGTAGCAGCTGTGAAGTAGTAGATTGCATAAATGCAGAGATTAGTCAAGGATGGAACTGAAGGCAGAATGGTTTTAATGGGGAACTTTAACTTTCATGTAGATTGTGATAAGCTGATAAACTTGTATCAGAAAGGTAGTGAATTTCTTGAGTGTATTCAGAATAATTGTCTGCGACAATATGTCCTAGAACCAATGTGGGGGCATGCCATATTAGATTTATGAGTAGTGATCCAGATTTAATTAACAGCCTAAGTTACATTTATGTAATCGCAATCATAACAATCGAGTTCAAAGTGATTTTTGAAAGGAAGAAACATGAAACAGCAAAGATTGTAGATTTAGGTACAGCTGACACCAATGGAATGAGAGAGATTGCCCACAGTAAATTGTGAGATAGAACCAGTTTTCACCCTTAAAGGATCTACTTAACAAAAGCAGCAACCATAGATGACTGCTGAGATAAGGGACAAAACCAAAATTAAAAGACAAAGCATACAAAAATGCAAAAAATAAAAGGCCTTGGCAAATAGGAAATATACAAAGAACAGCAATGGGTGGCAAAGCAGATAGTAAGAGCTACAAAAAGGAATTTGAAATAAAACTTGAAAGTGATGTCAAAACCAGACCAAAAACGTTTAAAATTATATTAGAGAAAGAGGTGGTCAGGAGCAATGTGGGTTCCTTGAAAGCTGATAACACTGATATTGTCAAATAAGGAAATTTCAGACATGTTGCGAGTTCTTCCAATTCAGGAATCATTCTTCCAAATTGGAAAAGTGTGTCACTCCACTATTTAAGAAAGGAGAAAGAGGGAAATCAATATCTCTTGTTGTGGAATTATTAGAGTCTATTATTAGGGATCAAGTGACTGAACACCTTGAAAATTTTCAGCTGATCAGAGGGAGCCACCATGGATTTGTAAAGGGTAGGTGACTGAATTATTTGAAGAAGTGACTAAAATAGTGAACAGGGGAGTGATGTTGTTTACATGGACTTCAGAAAGTATCTGAAAAAGTCCCTCATAACAGACTGTTAGCTAAAGCTGAAGTATATGAAATTGAAGGCAAGTTATTGCTCTGGTTAGGAAATAGGCTGAGTGACAGGAGACAGGGTAGGTTTCTGACTTGCAGGATGTGGCTAGGAGTGTTCAACAAGGATCTGTGTTGGTGTCTCAACTGCTCATGATATTTATCAACAACTTACACAATGGGATAGAGAGCCACATATTCAACTTTGACAATGATACAGAACTAGGTGGCATTGTAAGCAGTGCAGATGGAAGCATAAAATTATGAAACGACATTAAAGAGAGTAAGCAATTGGGCAGAACTGTGACAAATGGATTTCAATGTAGGAAAATATGAGGTCTACTACTTTGAACCTTAAAAAGGATAGCTCAGAGTACTTAATAAATGGTGAAAAGCTAGAAACAGTGGAGGTTCAAAGAAACTTGGAAGTCCAGTACATAGATCATTAAAATGTCATGAACTGATAAAGAAAATAATCAAAAAGGTTAATATTTAGAGGACAAAGTGGTAGAATTTATGCTGCAGCTATACAAAGGTCTGGCTAGACCACAGCTGGAACACTATGAGCAGTTCTGGGCACCAAACCTTGGAGGAAGTGCAGAGTAGATTTACCAGACTGATACCTGGACTCCAAGGAGGGATTACATAAAGTAGGATTGTATTCCCTGGAATTTGGAAGATTATAGCATGATTTAATCAAAGTTTTCAAGATACTAAGGGCAACAGATAGGGAAAACCTATTTCTATTGGCTGGGGAATCTAGGACAAGGAACGATAGCCAACAATGAGACAGACCTTTCAGGACTGAAAGTAGACAACACTTCTATAAGCAAAGGGATTAGAAGTTTGGAACACTGCTCTGCAAACAACAACTTGATGCTTCATTAATTGTGAATTTTCAATGAGAGGCTGATGCATTTTTGTTAAGCGAAGATATCGTGGCATACGAGGCAAAGGCAGGCATGTGGAGTTAGGTCGTGTATCAACCACAATCTCATTGAATAGTTGAACAGACTTGAGGGGTGAAATGGCCTACTCCCATTCTTATGTTGTCCAGCATAAGTTCTAAATTTTGTGAAACTGATCTGTCATGTGTAGCCAAAAGAGGTGCTCGATCAAACAACTTTACCCTTAATTTGCCAGTTTAGTGAATCGCAATCTCCTTTAGCTACAGTAATGTGTCCAATTGAGAGCTGAAATATCTGATATGGACTAGAGTCAAACACTCAGGCATGAGCATTCAACATTCACTGAAGTGTTCAATTCTTTTAAGAGCCTTCAAAATTCACCCATTCATTCGGAAAACATTATTTGGAAAGCAACCTGACCAATGGTAACAGGAGTACATCTTGACTGGGAATACTGAGAGCCATCAACAATAGCTAAGTGTACATGAAGAAATCTTATATAATTAAACAATGAGGTTGCACATCCATTTAAAGTAGTCTTCAGATGTAATGAGTGAGATATGACAGGTCCAAGAAATAATCATAAGCACAAGTCAAAACCAAAACAAGTCAAAACCAAAACAAGTCAAAACCAAAACAAGTCAAAATCAAAACAAGTCAAAATCAAAACAAGTCAGAAGCTCTTACCATATTTGAAAATGAAAGTTACGGAATTTATTCATTTATTATATTTAATACAATGAACACAACAGAGCAAAAGCATCAACTTTACCATCTCCATTTCTTTTATTACATCTCCACTGCCAACAAGTCTGTCTGGAGGAGGAATGGGTGACCAAAAAAAACTGATAGAAATAGACAGTTTGAGACTTTTTACTTATTATTAGTAAAGGAATTGCTCAGGCAAAGGTCATAAAAAATTGCGGATCCTTTTTTACTACCTGGAAAATAATGCAAAATTTAATCTGAACACAGCTGCTTTAAGCTATTTTACATTTAGTGTTCTTACATTTGTCCTACACATTAAGATGGACATAGCCAAATCCAAAACTTATTCTTAGATAGTCAATTTCATTCCAGCTCCATACAGACACTGAACAGACAATACTTTTGGACCATGAAAAATTTGCTTGAGGTCAGATGGCATCAGGGACAGCCAATGGAATACTAACACAAGAAAAGACATTTGAAATAATGTATTATCCTCAATTTCATAAAAGGCTAACAAATAAAATTTTTCTGAGCCTTCCCTTAAATCTCCATTTAATGGTTCAGCATTCACCTCTGGTCTCAGAATCCATTTCCAGTGCACACTGAATGTCTGAAAATTTAGTTTAAGTACAGTATCCTAAATTTGGTTGTTTCTTTGCAGATTGGAATTTAACAAGTTACTTCTTTCCCCTTCATTGCTTCACGTAATGCTAAAGTCTTCAGGCTTTAGTAACAAATGAATTATCACTTCATTTTTATTGGGAAGAAACATCTAATATGCGGAGTGATTTCTGTTGAAAGTGTTCAACATAAAAGAAAGCATCTGTAGCAAGTGCATTTAAAATTTTTCAAACTTCAGATCGTGTTCCCCTCCAAGTATAGTCACTCCAAAAATATCACTGTATCAATCATCCTGGTGAGACTTCATGGGAAATAATGGAAGTTGCGAATATCAAGCAGTCTAGGAGGTCCTCGTTGCTTGAAACCACCATATGGGTTGGCAATCATCTACACCCTCAGCTTGTAATGTGATTTCCCAAAGTCCTACACCTCTAGAACAGTTTTCAAGTAGATTCGAAGTTGGAACCCTCACAGCTTACTGTGGACCTGCTCCAGGATTTGTGGGGCAATCACCCTTTGTAGATAATTAAAGGATACTTATGCCAGTGAAATAATTTTCTCTTTTAAAATTAGCTACAATTCTTCATACACCAACTATAATAACAAATGCACTTTGGAGGAGCACAAATTCAATGAACAGCCTCCTTTCATCGTGCAATTTCTATGATTCTAAAATAGTACATCCCACTAGTCCTCCCTTTCTCATTTAGTAAATGATAGTTTCAAATGTTATCCATCAATTATGATATGTTTGAACCACTGCATCATTTTCAGTGCAAACAAGGCTCAAAGTAAAACAAACAGATTGCATCATGGAACCAAGTCCCTCTTCAACTAAACATGGCTATTTGCAGCAGCAGTTGAGATTACTTTCAGTCAGAAATCCATTCTTCATTTTCCATTGTAAACTGTTGCACTCGGATTTGTGTCACCACTGCAACAAACAGAACCTACTTCAAGGGTACACCCAAACTATGTCATAAGTCCTCTGCATACACTGACAATGGGAAAAAATAAAACCTTCATTTCCCTACCTAAATATCAGCCAATTTATTTTCCAAAAACTGCAGTTCCCGAACATCTAGTCCTAACAAGCATGAATGTGCATGGGGAATTATATAAAAAAGCCACAATTATTGCATTAAAGATGACCACCAAGTGGTAATTCTGTTCAAATTTTGCACAGATTGAATCACTACACCCACAGGTTTTTTTAAAATCAGCATGAACGTGAATCTGGAAGAAAATGTAAAGTGCTTGATTCAATGCATTTGACCCTTTTGCAATAATCTTTGTAACAGATACCACTTTAGGCTGAACAAGGTAGAACGTTAATGCTGAACAACAGAGCCACATTAAAAAATCTTTAACTTATTTCTCCACCTGGTTTAATTTACTTGCCGCCTCTCACAATTCAGGAGGCCAGCGCTGAACTTCATAGTATAATCAGTGACATTCTTGGAATGTTAAGCCCTTTAAAAGATCAATAAAGTTCTTAGCTAATGCAGCGCGAATACAGATTTGGCCAAAGCTTCATACAACAAGTTTATTTTTTTCATACAAAAAAAGTTCACTTTTCCTCCAAAAATACAAAAAAAATGCAAATGCTGAAAATCTGAAGTGTAAGCAAAAATGCTGGAAGCACTGAGCAGGTCTGACAGCATCTGCACAAAGAGAGAGAGAGGGGAGAGGGAGAGAAAAAACAAGTTAACCTTTCAGTTCTGTGGTCTTTCATCAGGTCACAGACCTGAAATGTTAACTCTGTTTCTCTCTCTCCACAGATGCTGCCAGACCTGCTGAGTGTTTCCTGCAATTTCTGTTTTTATCCTACTTTTCCTCCAGCTCCATTATACTGTAGTAGCATTTTAATTTACTATTTAAGCAAAATCTAAAAAGGAACCTGCAGCATGGAGTTGATTTCAAGCTTTTTTTGCTTAGAACATTGTTTTAGAATAGTAAGCATTCTCATGCTGTCCAATATATGGATCTATCTTTTATTAGTGTTTCTACGTTTGTGCTGTAATCTTAGAACCACTGATTACTTTAACAGTTAATTGTGATCAGGTTTCTGACAAGTTTGGTAATGTTAAAACAACAAATATTTGTTGATGAGGAAAACACTTTCAAACAACATAATATTCAAAAACTGAAAATAACAAATGACAATAATTTTTGAAACATCATATAATCAAGTCTAATACACCCAAAGAGCAAAACAGTTCCTCTAAAATATCTGCTTCTTGTTCAGTTGACAGAATTATTTTAGAACACACAAGTTACAATAAAAAAAGTTTATGATTGTGATGCACAATGTAAAAATGCAACTTTTAACCAGAATTGCGGCATAATAAAATTAAAGAATGGACCTTCAAAACATGATCCATAAACCTAGGAGAATTTGGAGGTATTCTCAGGTGTCCACAAAAACCTGTTTGTCTAATCAGATTTCTATATCTGTTGTCTTAATAGCGTGTTATTTCTGTCAGTGTATAAAAATAAAAGTATGCTCTGCAACATTACTGCACTCCTTTGGCTTCTAGATGCTGCCATTCAGAAATTAAAAGAGGTTGTGAGCATCTCCACATTTAAAAGGATCTCCAGCATAGAAAAATTTGAAAATCACTGCATTGAGATAAATGTTAAACAAATTGCTGCTTTAGTTCATGAATAGCTTGTCGATAAACACATTCAATTTTCATTGAAGGTTTTCAAAAGGGAAAGTAGTTATTTATGCAAGCCAGATTTGACTATATTACTCAGTTGTATTTTTGCAATTTAAACATAAAATATATATTCTCAACATAAACCACATCATAAATAAACAGTATCTATAAGGTACTCACCATCACGAATGTTGTCCCATGTCCACTGATCATTTTTGAAGAAAGGGTGACGTTTGATTTCTTCCACTCCATTTCTCCCCAGCCGCACCTCCCTGAACATTGAAATAAATTGGAGTAATGAGGTATATACAAATTAAGTTGTTCTTGCCACTCAATTAAAAAATCCTCACTGATGAATTCTTTTCATCATTTTTTGGTCCGTGCTAACTGCTTCTGCTTTTTGGTTAAGTATCAACATGGCTGTAATGCTGCATTCTGCCACGTGTGGAGCAGACCCATTTAAACACTGAAAACTTTATTGGGGGAGGGGGGCTCAGAACACAGCCAACAAAACAGCTGCCAGAACTTCAGAAGGTGCCAAACTATCACAATATCTTAGATTACCTTCAGCTGCTACTAAGATACTTAAATTGAGAATTAGGTAGACGATCAAAACAGTTCCAGTCTTAGATAATTAGCTATAAAATGCTCTTATAAGAAAGCAGAAATAGGCTGCATTACATTTTAAAATGTAGAATTACAGGAAAATCAGCTGGAATTTATTCAGCCCCATGGGATTAAAATCTGAATTGCCAACTTGTAGATGTAACGTGAGCAGCTGTTTCAAATATTTCCAGTCCTAAATTCAGTATAAACAGGAAACTACTCGCACGTGGTAAAAGCGCTCCTGAGATTTTTCTCAAAATCAATCTCGGAATTGCACACTAACGCTAAAGTTTATCTCCCCTCCTCAAATATTAACAAATTTTTTACTTGCATGCTATTTCAGAATGTGACACTTGCAAATTAACTATTTAACATTGTATAAATGCTATTATTTCTAACTTGTTGATTTTCTTATGTATACAACATCAGTAATGCAGATCCTGCTTAATATATTGCAAAATGCATTTTCTATCACCCGTAAAAAGGCTTTTTTTTCCCCCTCAGTGCATTAGAGCAGCAAGGCCGATACTTTTCCCAAGCAACTACTTTCACTGTAAACTCAGATAGCGGGTAACCTGACTATCAGGGAACACATAATACAGTTCAAATTATCATGTTCTTGTCTAATATATGCAGATGAACACATAAATATGAATCATTGGACAATAATTAGTGACAGAATTCCCAGGGAAACTTTCTCTTCCCCAGCTGAAATTACAGCGCCCTTATCTCTAGCCAGGTTGAGATTTACTGAATCATAATAAGCCAGGGATAAAAACAGGTACATATGGTTCAGGAGTACAGCATGTAGTGATAAATTCTAATCACTGAGTGAAGTTAGTTGCCTTTTCATAAGATTAATGCTAACAGTCCAGAACAGGACATCGCACAGCATGCCCAGTTAGTTAAACATTTTCCTGCACCCTCAAACAATTTTTCTCCAGCGTTGCTGCAAGTATAAGCTGATAACAGAACATCTGGGACCTCGGTCAATGATGAGAGAGACAATATGTCTCCTTAACCAATGAGATTTAAAGATTGAAAAATAAACAGATTTAAAAGAGGGGTAAATTCAATGTCAAATCAGGTACAGAAAGAGAAGGAAAGGAATAAAAATAGAAAATGCTGGAAATACTCAGCAGGTTAGGCAGCATCTTTGTAGAGAGAAACAGAGTGAAAGTTTTATCAGAACTAGAATATGTCACAGATCTTTTTAACAGGTTTAAACAAACAGAGCAAGAAAGGAGAAAAGAAAAGGAAAGTCTGTCGTAGAGTGGAAGGCAGGAGTGATTAAATGACAAAAGGGTGTTGGAGGCCAAAAGTAGATTTAGATGGGCCAAAAAAAGAACAAAAGATGGACTTAAAGGAGTTAAGTGATAATAGCATAATGATGACCAAAAAATGAAAGCAGTGGTAATGACTTGAAAGCGCTGAAATAACGTCAAGTCTGGGAGGCTGTAAAACATCTTAACAAAAAGCTTCTGTTCAGTTTCACTGGAACATTGTAGGAGGCTGAGGGCATAGCGATCATAATGGGAGGGAGCAGAAAATTAAAATAACAGGTGACCAGAAACACAGGGTCATGTTTGTGGATTGAATGGAGGTGTTCTGCAAAACAATCACTCAATCTACATTTGGTCTCCACAATGTAGAAGAGAGCACATCTTTGGTAGCTAAATTGAAAAAGAGCCAGAAAAAAAATTTTTTTTGGATGAAATTTAACATTTGAAAAATCTCCAACAACAGCTTGTGGCAGGTCATAATTATCATGGTCTCTCTTCCTTGCTGCAAGTTGCAGGCCAAATGACAATTAATAATGATGTGCGTTGTCCACACACCATTAACAGCAAATTCTGGGCCAACAAAGCACATAGGCAAACATCTTCAGCAAAAAGCGACTTTGCATTATTCCTTCCAATACAAGCATCATTTTGTGCTTTTGGAAACAAAGAAGTTGCAATTCCCCACTATTTGAAAACACAATAGACTCAAACCTCTTCCTCCCATTCCTTTCCCCCAATAGAAGTCATAACCAAATTTGTATTTGTAAAATAAATAGTTTGAATGGCACTAAACTTCTGAACTGCATTTTACAAATCTGCATGATTGGGGAGGGAAGAAATGGATCAAAATGAGAGCAACCCTATTAAACTAAAGAAGTCATGGCATATTAAAAAACCATATATGTAGTCATATAAACTTTGTCATTTTATAGTAATTACATCCTTTGTATTTGTCCAACATTTATGATTATACTTCAGAACAAATATTCAGTTAGCACTCCACTACATTTATGCAAAAAAGTCGGAACATTTTTTAAAAATGGTTCATTTTAACTCAAGTCAATATCTCAAAGCTGACTTCAGTTAAATTCTGGTTCTTGTATTTCATTTCACACAGACCAATTACATTGAAAAAGGCTCCTCAATGCCACACTCGATCAAATGTTGTCTTAATGTCAAGGGCAGTCATTCTCACCTCGAGTTCAGCTCTTTCATGCATGCTTGGACCAAGCTGATAATGAGGTCAGGTGCCAAGTGATATTGGCGGAAACCTTACTGAATATCGAAAAGCAGGTTACTGCCGAGTAAGTGCTGCTTAGTAGCCCTATCAAGGACACTCTGCATCACTTTCCTTATGATTGAGAGTAGACTGATGTGGTGGTAATTAGCCAGATTGGATTTGTCCTGCTTTTTATGAACAGGACAAACACGAGCTATTTTCCACATTGTCAGGCAGATGCCGGCATTGTAACTCTACTGGAACAGTTAGTTTGGTAACAGGTCCTCAGTACTACTGCTGGAATGTTATCAGGGCCCACGGTCTTTGCTTTATCCAGGGCCTTCAGCTGCTTTCTGATGTTGGGTGGAATGAATCAACTTGGCTGAAGACTGGCTTCAGTGGTGCTGGGCAAATCAGGGAGAGGCTGAGATGGATCATCCACTCCCGTACTTTTCGCTGAAGATATATGTCTCCCTTACGTAGCAGTGTATCGCAAACTGTGAAATGTTGCTTATATCTCCAGCAGTAGCCTTGAAGGAGCTAAGCGCATAGAAATCAGAGTCAGTTTAATAGCCACAGGCAATGTGATCCTTGCTTTGTTATGAGGTTAGAGCTGTAGCTGCAGCAGGTGGCAGATTTCAGTCACAACCTCATAAGTTAAATACAGACATTTCAAGCATTGGCCGTTGCTGAAGTTCAATTAAGAAAATTGCGACCTCAAGACCCTCTCTGGATATGGCCTTTAATGACAGTCCTTCTCCCCCTCCTCTCTCATCTGACAGCTTGCTCTATGTGGCACCATTTCATTCTTGGTCCTATTCAATTCCAAGAGAAAAGCCTCCCAGACCACAATGCCTGGAAACAATTGATTTCTGCATGAGCTTAAACTACCAAAAAAGTACTTCAGCACCAGCCAAGCCTTTCCCTGTAGACTACTGAAACTTCAGACAATGAGACAAAAGCTACCAACATACTGAACTGCACAAACAATCACAAGAAGAGATCCAATAGCTAACCTGTAGGTTAGCCCAAGGAACGCAAGGCAAAGTAGCAAGCCTATCCCAAAATTGGTGCAGAGGCAGGAAGCAAAGAGTAACGTTCAATGGGTGCTTTTGAGACTGGAAGGTTACTTTCAATGGGGTTCGTCAAGGCTTGGTACTTGGTCCCTTGCTAGTTGTGGTATAGATCAATGATTTAGACTTTTTTTTATATTTGTTCAGGAGATGTGGGTGTTACTGGCTATGTCAGCATTTATTGCCCATCCTTAGCTGCCCACGAGAAGGTGATGGTGAGCTTTTTTCTTGAACCGCTGCAGTCCATGTGGTGTAGGCACATCCACAGTGCTGTTAGGGAGGGAGTTCCAGGGTTTTGAACCAGCAACAGTGAAGGAATGGCGATATAGTTCTAAGTCAGGATAGTGAGTGGCTTGGAGGGGCACTTCCGGGTGGTGGTGTTCCCATGTGTCTGCTGTCCTTGTCCTTCTAGATGGTAAAGGCTGTGGGTTTGGAAGGTACTGTCTAAGGAGGCTTGATGAGGTTCTGCAGTGCACCTTGTAGACAGTGTACACACCGCTGCCGCTGTACATTGGTGGTGGAAAGAGAGTGTTTGTGGAAGGATTGCCAATCAAGCAGGCTGCTTTGTCCTGGATGGTGTCAAGCTTCTTGAGTATTGTTGGAGCTGCACTCATCCAGGCAAATGGAGCGTATTCCATCACACTCCTGACTTCTGACTTGTGCCTTGCAGATGGTGGAAAGGCTTTGAGGAGTAAGGTGGTGAGTTACTCGCCACAGGATTTCTAGCCTGTGACCTGCTCTTGCAGCCACAGGATTTATATGGCTAGTCCAGTTCACATTCTGGTCAATGGTAACCCCCAGGATGTTGCTAGAGGAGGATTCAGCGATGGTAATGCCATTGACTGCCAAGTGGCATTGGTCAGATTCTCTCTTGTTAGAGATGGTCATTGCCTGGCACTTGTGTGGTGTGAATGTTACTTGTCACTTGTCAGCCCAAGCCTGGATATTGTCCAGGTCTTGCTGCATTTGGACATGGGCTGCTTTGGTACCTGAGGAGTTGCAAATGGTGAACATTGTACAATCATCAGCGAACATTCCCATTTCTGGCCTTATGAAGGAATGAAGGTCATTAACGAAGCAGTTGAAGATGGTTGGGCTGAGGACACCACCCTGAGGAACTCCTGCAGTGATGTCCTGGAACTGAGATGATTGACCTCCAACATCCACAACCATCTTCTTTTTTGATGGGTATGACTCCAACCAGCAGACAGTTTTCCTCCTGATTCCCATTGAATCCAGTTTTGCTCGGGCTCCTTGATGCCACACCCAGTCAAATGCTGGTTTGATGTATAGGGCAGTCATTCTCAACTCACCACTGGAGTTCAGCTCTTTTGTCCATGATTGAACCAAGGCTGTAATGAAGTCAGGAGCTAAGTGACCCTGGCAGAACCCAAAGTGAGCACCAGCGACCAGGTTATTGCTAAGCAAGTGCCGCTTGATAGTGCTGTTGATGGCCCCTTCCATCACTTTACTGATGATCAAGAGTTGGCCAATGGAACAGTAATTGACTGGGTTGGATTTGTCCTGTTTTTTTGTGTGCAGGATATGCCTGGACAATTTTCCACATTGCCGAGTAGATACCAGTGTTGTAGCTGTACTGTAACAGCTTGGCTAGGGGCACAGCAAGCTCTGAAGCACAAGTTTTCAATACTATTGCTGGAATATTTTCAGAGCCCATAGCCTTTGCAGTATCCACTGCCTTCAGCTGGTTCTTGATATCTCATGGAATGAATCGGATTGGCTGAAGACTGGCATCTGTGATGCTGGGGACCTCCGGAAGAGGCTAAAATGGATCATCCACTCGGCAGCTCTAGCTGAAGACTGTTGCAAGTACTTCAGTCTTTGATTTTGCATTGATGTACTGGGGATCCCCCTCTTTGAGGATGGGGATATTTGTGGGGTCTCCTCCTCCAGTGAGTTGTTTAATTGTCCACTACCATTCACGACTGGATGTGGCAGGACTGCAGAGGTTAGATCTGATTTGTTGGTTGTGGAAATGCTTAGCTCTATCACTTGCTGCTTATGTTGTTTGGCACAAAAGTAGTCCTGTGCTGTACCTTCACCAGTTTGACACCACATTTTTAGATACATCTGGTGCTGCTCATGGTACATCCTCCTGCACTCTTCATTAAACCAGGGTTGATCCCCTGGTTTGCTGGTAATGGTAGGGTAGGGTATGTGCTAGGCCACGAGGTTTCAGATTATGGTTGAGCACAATTCTGCTGCTGCTGATGGTTCATAGCGCCTCACGGTTGCCCAGTCTTGAATTGCTAGATCTGTTCGAAATCTATCCCATTTAGCATGATGGTAGTACCACACAACACAATGGAGCGCATCCTCAATGTGAACACAGGGCTGTGTCTCCTGAAGGACTATGCAGTGGTCAATCCTACCGATATTGTCACGGACAGATGCATCTGCAGCAGGCAGGTTGGTGAGGATGAGGTCAAGTATGTTTTTCCCTCTTGTTGGTTCCCTCACCGCCTGCCACAGGCCCAGTCTAGCAGCTACGTCCTTTAGGACTCATCCAGACCGTCTGTCATGGTGCTAGCGAACCACTCTTGGTGATGAACGTTGAAGCCCCCCAACCAGAGTGCATTCTGCACCCTTGCCATCCTCGGTGCCTCCGCCAAGTGGTGTTCAACAGGAAGGAATACTGATTCATCAGGTGTTTGGGGGGTGGGCGGTGGTAACCAGTTGGAGGTTTCCTTCTCCATGTTTGACCTGAGGCCATGAGACTTCACTGAAGGACCTGAGTGAACCAGGAGCGCTTTTAATGAGAATCAACAATGGTTTCATAGTCATCAATAGACTTTAATTCTAGATTTTTATTGAATTCAAACTTCACCATCTGCCGTGTTGGTATTCGAACCCGGGTCTGTAAAGCATTACCCTGGGTCTCTTGATTACTAATCCAGTGCCACACCACTGCCTCCCCTAATATATATGAAGTATGGTCAAGGAGTTTGCAGATGATACAAAGATTGGTTGTATGGTTGATAATGAAGAAGAACTTGTAGCTTGCAAAAGTCCTTGAACATGTTATGACCTCTCAAATCCGTTTGCATCTTTCCTGGAACTCCATGTATGAATCCTTCCAATGAGGCTGCCGCCCTGCCACAGTCCCAAAGCAGCTCTTACCAAAGTCACAAATTACATCCGATGTGACTAGACAAATGTAAACCTTCCCTCTTCGTTGACCCATCTGCAGCCTTTGACACAAATGACCACACCATCTTCCTCCAACGCTTCTCCATTTTCATCCAGCTGTGTGGGTCTGCTCTCATGTGGTTCCATTCTTATTCATCTAATTGTAGCCAGAGAATCACATGCAATGGCTTCTCTTTCTGTTCCTACACAACTTACTCTGATGTCCCTCAAGCATCAATCTTTGGCCCCTCATTTCTGATCCCCATGCTATACCTTAGCACATCATCTGAAGGCATGGCACTAGTTTTCATACGTATGCTGATAACACCCAGCTCTACCTCACCACCAACTCTTTCAATGCCTCCACTGATGCTAAATTATCAGACTGCTAATATGACATCCAATGTTGGACGAGGAGAAATTTCTGACAATTAAGCATTGAGAAGGCTGAAGCCATTGTTTTTGGTTCTCTCTTCAAACTTCCTTCCTGAATGACCAACTCCGGCCCTCTCCCTGGCCACATTCTGAGTTTAATTTGTTCACAACTTTAGTGTCATATTTGACCCAGATGAGTTTCTGACCTCGAATTCGTGCCATCATCAAGACCGATTATTTCCACCTCAGATTGCTCTCGACTGCACCCAAAATCAGTTCATATGCTGCTGAAACCCTCAGCCATGCCTTTGTTACCTCGAGACTCGACAATTCCAATGCATTCCTGCCTGGCTAGTCTCCCACTTTCTGTCCTCCGTAAACTTGACGTCAGCCACAATCCACATCTGAACTCGCAGCAAGTCTCATTATTTCACCCCGATCTACATTGGCTCCCAGTCAAGCAATATCTTTATTTCAAATTCTCATCCTTGTTTTCAAATCCCTCCATGGTCTTCCCATTCCCCCACCCTCCCAACCCACCCCCCTCACTGTAATCTTCTCCAAATCCCACAACCCTTCGAGATATCTGCACTCCTCTAATTCTGAACTCTTGTGCATTCCCAATCATAACTGCTCCACCATTGGCAGCCATGTCTTCAGTTGCCAAGGCCCAAGCTCTGGATTTCCCTCCCTAAACTTCTCCAGCTCACTATCTTCCTTTCCTCCTTTAACTCACTCTCTTAAAACCTACCTAGTTAACCAAACTTTTGTTCATAAGGTCTAGTTTCTCCTTATATGGCTTGCTGTCATACTTTGTTTTATAATGCTTCTGTGAACCACCTTGGGACATTTTATTATGTGTTATTAGATGTCACTTTTTTTTGTACAGTTATCAGGACAACTCCACAAACAACACATGAAAACTGAAAAACAAAGGAAATCTTATTTTACAAATTATCATAAAAGAGGTAGCCATTTAATTCCTGCAGGATTTATACTGTTGACTTTCTAATCAGAATGTCATTGGCAGAATGTTTTACACAAGGATCAGTAACATCATACAGCTTACCAGTGAATTATAACTATAATCAGACCTACCAGGATAGTTCGCTCATTGGTTCTTGTTTAAATATGTTCTTTTCTGGGGATAAAAGGTTACTTAGTTCTGGTACCCATCAAAGCAAAGGACCTCTGCACAAAATTACTTTATCAGACCCAAAATCAGAAATAAGTGAACCAATGTTCAGATATGGCTTGATAATTTGCAGCACAGAACTCCCTGCACACTGCCTGAACAGTTTTACATCTGAAAGCAATTATGCAAGAGCTTGCAGAAGAACCAAACTTCCTCTGACAAGATGCATCCAACTAACATTGTTCTCAAATATTAAATTAATCCCATAAAGATATAGAAATTTATCACTCCCCAGTGGAAGCAAAACTACCAGCTGCAGCAGGCTGTCAAGTTGTTTCATTTGTGCAGCAGAGGATGAGAAAGCTTCAACTATTAACCCTCCATCACAATATAATTCTGAAAAGGAAGTAGGGAAAGGGGAGACAGTCCACTTGCTTTCAATTTAAAACAGAAATGTAACGTGACTTTATGAGCTGTTTGATTTTTAAAAGACTACCAGTGATTATTTGATTCAAGACAACAGCAGAAATGAGCTCATAAATGGACTTTATTTACTGTGATGACTAAAAACCTGCGGTATCCACTATGCAGTCCACGGGTCACTTGCCCTTCCTGCAGCCTGCTTAACAACCATCCCGCTTGCCACTTCTCTCAGTTTCCACCCTGACCCTCCCACTCAAAGCAT